>NC_073379.1:89294052-89594052 GCF_028641065.1 Leucoraja erinaceus
AGCATCACACGGGAGGGCTGGTCACCAACGCAATATTCCACCGCTCCACCAATTCCAATATTGCTTGCCAGTGGGGGGGGGGGGGGGGGCTTTCTGTTGCACTAGTATGGGTGTTGCAGGACGAAGGTACTGGTTTCCAGAGGGCTAGTATAGACATTGTGGGCCAAATGGATTCTTGTGCTGGCAGCCAAGTGTTGCAACGATTTTAAAAGCCAAGCCAAGGCAAACAATTGGGCAGCAGCCACCTGACAACCAAAATTCATTTTGTGAACACAAACTTTTTAAAAAGGCGAGGCAAACAATTGGGCAGCAGCCACCTTACGGCCGCATAGAGGGGACTCACCATGGAGTAGACGTGCGTTCAGTGTTATTAGCAGCTCAGAGAGCCATGACCCTCTTGCTCCTTGGGTCTGGCAGAGACGGAGTGAGGGACTACACTTCCGGGTTTTATAGTCCCTTCCCCCTGCCGCCAGTGGGGGCAGCAGACAGAATGGCGAATATTTTAAAAACATTAATATCTCTCTGATTTTTCATTGATAGGAAAAATCCTCCTGTCCCGGAAGGCGGAGGGGGGCTCTGAGCGAGGTGGCCAAAAATAACGGCCGTAGGTGGCAGCATTCCCTCGGAAATCGCAGCACAGTGGGCAAAAAGCAGTCAAGATCAGACTTTTAGTAATATAGATGTGCATTGGTATATGGTCACATTGATCTGTTCTGTTCTCTATTTATTTATGCCTGCAATATTCTGTTGTGCTGAAGCAAAGCAAGAATTTAATTGTCCTATCTGGGACACGACAATAATTCTCTTGAATCTATATCTCTTGTTTCGCATATTGCTAACCAAAGCCCTGAAACATCACCCTTTCCTTCTCTCCAGAGATATTGCCTGGCCCGCTGAGTTACTCCAGCTTTTTGTGTCCGTCGTCGGTTTAAACCAGCATCTGCAGTTCCTTCCTACACATAGAAGGTTACTCAAATAACAAATAATAACACAAGGAAAATAATGTTGCAGCATATAGTTCCGGTGTGGAATTCATTGCCAGAGGTATGTGAAAATGTGGAGGGACCATGGAATTTCATGTTCCAAACTGAGATAGATAGATTCTTGAAAGGAAAGAAAGGCTATGGTTAGAGGAAGATGGAATTAGACTAGTTTGTGAGACCACTGGTCTGGACTCAATGGAACAAAGTGCTTCCCCCCCCCCCCCACCGACATCAGTCTGAACAAGGGTCTCGAGCCGAAACGTCGCCTATTCGTTCTCTCCATAGATGCTGCCTCACCCGCTGAGTTTCTCCAGCAATTTTCTCTACCTTCGATTTTTCCAGCATCTGCAGTTCTTTCATAAACAATCCTTCCAAGCTTTAATTATTTGGTGTTTCTGTGATTTTAGTCAAATATTGAATAGATACGCAACATAAATATTTTGAATGAATTGTTGAAAGCACTCTGATCATTGTCCACCCCATCTTAAGTTCTGATCTGGCTTATAAACATTGAAATCCCCCCCCCCCACATTTCTTAAACACCCAAACCACATCACAAATACTGTAATATGCATTCAATAGCGTCTGGTGTTATGGGTGCTGCTATTTCATTGTGCTGCAGCTTCCAGCTGCAATAACAAAGTTGGGTGTTTCAATGATGAAGTTTATCTGACCCAACACATTGTGAGACTAAATGATTATTTGAAAATCGTTCTTTGTGCTGGTGTGATAGGAGGGAAGCTTCTTTCCAACATCTCACCCATTTGATCTTTCTTTAATGTGTTAACAATTAGGTGTAATCGCAACCAAACCTAATGCTGGTTTCAATCAAAATGCAGGCATTTCACAGCTGAGTCTTGGTCATTGAATAACAATAAATTGCATGACTTTAATTTTTCCATTACCTGCACAGAAACTAATATTGCTGTTTCATTGACAGTTGTGACGTCAGAACAATCAACCATTACTGGTTTTGTATGATTTGTACAGTTCTATCCTTCCTTTGGCGATGATGAACTGAATACATTTAATATTAATTACACAGAAACATAGATACAGCTTCTATGTTTCTATGATGAACTGAATACATTTAATATCACTTACATAGAACATAGAACAGTACAGCACAGGAACAGGTCCTTCAGCCCACAATGTTCTTGCCAAAGGTGATGCCATGTTAAGCTAATTTCATCTGCCCTCATGTGATTCATATCTCTCTATTCCCAGTACATCCCTGTGCCTATCTAAGACACTCTTAAATGTCACTATCGTATCTCTATCCACCACCACCCCTGGCAGCACGTTCCAGGCACTCGCCACCCTCTATTTTTTTTAAAACTGCCTCCCACGTCTCCTTTAAACTTTGCCCCTCAACTTAAAGCTATGCCCTCTGGTATTGGATATTTCCATCCTGGGGAAAAAATGTTCTGAGTATTTGTCCTATCTATGCCTCTCATAATTTCACATACTTCGATCAGGTCTCCACTCTGCTTCTGATGCTCCAGGGAAAATATGCCAAGTCTGTCCAACCTCTTATTAGACCTGTGTCCAATTAGTATTACTTCATGGACTGCCCTGGCAGACCCATTGTGTCTGCCTGTTACTGCCCCACTGAACCTATTCCCACACCCAACGCGCCCTCCTTGTCTAATCCTTTCTAATCTACATCCAAGACACCCTTCAACACTTCAATAACTTTCAGTTTCTTAACACTCATCATCTCATCTTTACCATGGGCGTCCAACCAGGAAGTTCTCAATTCCATTCTCCAAAGTGCAGTGCAGCACTCATGCTGCAAAACGGAAAGGCTGAATAGCTCTTCAAATACTGCACATGTAGTAAATGGAACTCCCACGATGTACAACAGAATGCACACACTCTAAATAAGCCTTGCACGGTGAATGGCATTTCTTATTATGTGTCATCTGTTTGAGTAGATATCTGGATTCATCAGTGTTAGTGACCTGGTCTAAATTGCTGTCAATATTTGTGGGTTAATGCATTTTGGGATTTTTCAAAAAGGACTTGAGAGGCTTACATTTGTCAAGCACCTTTTCTTGCTTCAGAGCAAAACACTTTAGTCAATTTTAAAACCATCTTGGCAAAAATGGAAATAAATCTGCTCATATTTCAGTTAATTTGTTTTATGCTTATGGCTGAGAGGGGAAAATTGCTATATTCTGAATTAAACTATCTTGAATGATGCTGTGAGATATTTTGTGTTTATATAAATAAACAGAAAGGTTCTTAATATAATATTTCATCTGCAGAAAGGTAAAATAAAACTTGCATTTACATTACACGTTTCACAATACCATGTTCTGAAGTGCTTTATTAGCTGCCAAAATGCTTTTGAAGTATAATGACATTAGTGATATGATAAAGCCTGTGACTTAATGTTAAAAGAGTTGGACTTTGCCAGTGTCAGTGTAAGAATCCAGTGAAAAGAAATACTGCTCTGTAAACCCAAGCTTGAGGTGAGAAAACATTTATTTTCTGCCTATCCATTTGAGCCTAGTTATGTCTGTGTCTTTTAGTGCCTGCTGTGCCAGAAAAAAATGAACTCAGCCGCTCAGTTTAAAATTATGGCGACCTATTTCATCGGCTGAAACAATTCTTATTTCTACCTCGTACATCGCTCAGGTTTTAATGTTTTATTTTATGGTCTTCAACTCGATACTGGATTGTGATACAGTTATCAATGTAGCATAAACTACATATAATATATACAAAATATTGTATAGATTGGCAGGGAAATCTCAAACAATTTATTAGTGCTGTGAGGACCCTTAGAGCTTCAAAGCAGCATCAATGTTGTGTGGAGAGAATGATAACAGCCGTTTAATAATGTTGTTTGCACAATGGAAATGTGCAGAGTGGAAGATCGTGATGCCAATTTGTGTACAATACTGATTTGACACCAGTCCATTTGGATCTCATTACTCACACCAATGCCTTGACTTCACCTTGTTCGACTGAACTCGGACAGCTGCCCCAGGAACTAGGGATCCCCATCAGCACCATTTAAAAGAATGATCAATTATTTTCAGGCAGTTCCAGGTCGATTTCTGACTGTCCATAGACTCTATAAGGAATAATGCTTAAGGAGCTGGTGCTGAATTCAAAATTGCACAAAACAGTTGCTGCCAGAGTTGACAAGCTGCTCGAACGAGGAAGATGATGGAAGCTAGGAAGGTACCGAACCAGAGACAATATCCATACAAGGTGCTCGTAAATCAATTCTCTGACATGCAACAAAGGAGGAGAGCAGTTTAAGACCTTGTGTCAATATGGATTAACTGAAATTTATCACGTGGAAAATTTATTACAACTGGAAATTCAGAGGATACAATCTTAATCTTCTACGTGAGGTGTAGAGTGAGTGAGTGAGATGGATGTATAGTGGAAGTGAATGGGTTAACTTTATGAACATGGATTTCCAAAACTTAGAAAACTATATTGCAACGGTAATGGGAATAATGCGCAAGAGTTCAAAGTGAAGAGGACACAAAGTACTCGAGTAACTCAGCAGGTCAGACAGCATCCCTGCTGTTTTCAGGTCAACCATAGATGCTGCCTGATCTGCTTTCAGGTAGTCCTTTCTTTCTCCCTCCTTCCCCTCCCCCTTCCCAGCTCCCCCACAAGCCTACTGTTTCCGCCTCTTCCTTTCTTTTTCCCGCCCCCCCCGACATCAGTCTGAAGAAGGGTCTCAACCCGAAACGTCACCTAGATGCTGCCTCATCCGCTGAATTTCTACAGCATTTGTCTTTCTGCTGAGTTACTCCAGCACTTTGTGTAGACCAGCATTTGCAGTTTGTTGTTTCTACACAAGTATGTACCAACCAAATCCTCCTCATCTGCATCCACCTAACACACCAAGCTTAGTCCTGCCCCCACCTCTCTTTCTGCTTTCTCTCTCCCACCACAATCAGTGTGAACAAGGGTCCCGACTCAAAACATCACCTATCCATGTCCTCCAGAAATGATGCCCGAAATGATGCAGAGTTCCTCCAGTACTTTGTGTTTTCCGTTGGAAACCAGCTCCTTGTGTCCACAAGTAAGTGCTGATGGTCCATAAAAGTTGGTAGAAGTGTATGTTGAGGGTAGGGTTCCGATTACAGATACAACTCTGCTGTCTTGCAATTAATACTGTATCTGCATTTAACTGTTGGATCTGGCCATTCTTGCCTTTTAGCAGCTATAAACCAACATATTGAAGGATAACCAGCCTGCAATCACTGAATTGAAAACATATTTAAAATCTGTAGTGCAAGCTGAAGTGACCAGAGAATAGTTCACAACTTCTCAAGCCCACTCCACAAAAACCGCAAGTGTACTTTCAGGAGATAAACAGTAGTTGGGTTAATTCATTAATATATAAAAAATAATCTGCCAGTTAGTAACTGTTATTTTAACAGTTACTAACTGGCAACATAATAATAACATAATCATTTTCCCTACTATTGAACTCTGCTCCATGTGGAGTTCAGAAGACGCTAGCTAGCATCGGCCATTTAACATACCCCGTCATTACCATTATACTTCCAATACACACAGACTTACTATTAACACATTTGTTGCCACTACAATAGACAATAGACAATAGGTGCAGGAGTAGGCCATTTGGCCCTTCGAGCCAGCACCGCCATTCAATGTGATCATGGCAGATCATCACCAATTAGTACCCCATTCCTGCCTTCTCCCCATATCCCCCGACTCCTCTATCTTTAAGAGCCCTATCTAGCTCTCCTTAAGTGTCCAGAGAACTGGCCTCCACCGCCCTCTGAGGCAGAGAATTCCACAGACTCACAATTCTCTGTGTGAAAAAGTGTTTCCTCATCTCCATTCTAAATGGCTTACCCCTTATTCTTAAACAGTGGCCCCTGGTTCTGGACTCCCCAACATCGGGAACCTGTTTCCTGCCTCTAGCGTGTCCAAACCCTTAATAATCTTATATGTTTCAATAAGATACTCTTTCATCCTTCTAAACCCCAGAGTGTACAAGCCCAGCCGCTCCATTCTCTCAGAACATGACACTCACCATCCGGGGAATTAACCTATGCTGCACTCCCTCAATAGCAAGCATGTCCTTCAAATTAGGGAACCAAAATTGCACACAATACTTCAGGTGTGGTCTCACTAGGGCCCTATGCAACCGCAAAAGGACCTCTTTGCTCCTATACTCAACTCCTCTTGTTATAAAGGCCAACATTCCATTCACTTGTCTTGTCTGACAGCTTTTTTGTGTACCATGCCATTCACTTTCTTCATTGCCTGCTGTACCTGCATGCTTACTTTCATTGACTGACGAACAAGGACCCACAGATCCCGTTGTCCTTCACCTTTTCCCAACTTGACACCATTTAGATAATAATCTGCCTTACTGTTTATGCTACCAAAGTGGATAACCTCACAATTATCACATTACACTGCATCTGCCATGCATCTGCCCACTTACCCAACCTGTCCAATTCACCCTGCATTCTCATAGCATCCTCCTCACAGTTCACACTGCCACCCAGCTTTGTGTCATCTGCAAAATTTGCTAATGTTAGTTTGAATCCCTTCATCTAAATCAGATGTATATTGTAAATAGCTGTGGTCCCAGCACTGAGCAATGCGGTACCCCACTAGTCACTGCCTGCCATTCTGAAAAGGACCCGCTCACTCCTACTCTTTGCTTCCGGTCTGCCAACCAATTTTCTATCCATGTCAACACCCTACCCCCAATACCATATGCTCTAATTTTAGTCACCAGTCTCCCGTGCGGGACCTTATCAAAGGCTTTCTGAAAGTCTAAATACACTACATCCACTGGCACCCCTTCTTCCAATTTACTTGTCACATCCTCAAAAAATTCCGGAGGATTAGTCAAGCATGATTTCCCTATCATAAATCCATGTTGATTTGGACTAATCCTTTTACTGCTATCCAAATGTCCCATTATTACCTCTTTAATAATTGACTCCAGTATCTTTCCCACCACCGAAGTCAGGCTAACTGGTCTGTAATTCCCCTTTTTCTCTCTCACTCCTTTCTTGAAAAGTGGGATAACATTAACTATCCTCCAATCCACAGGAACTGATCCTGAATCTATTGAACATTGGAAAATGATCACCAATGTGTCCACTATTTCTAGAGCCACCTCCCTGAGGACCCTGGGATGCAGACCATCAGGCCCAGGGGATTTATCATCCTTCAGTCCCATTAGCCTACCCAATACTATTTCTCTCCTAATGAAAATTTCTTTCAGTTACTCTACCCCTTTAGATCTTCTGTCCTCCAGTACATCTGGAAGATTGTTTATGTCTTCCTTGGTGAAGACAGATCCGAAGTACCTGTTCAACTCTTCTGCCATTTCCTTGTTGCCCATAATAATTTCACCCGTGTCTGCCTTCAAGGGACCCACATTTGACTTTGCTACTCTTATTCCCTTAACATATCTAAAGAAGCTTTAGATATGTTATTTAAAAATCTAAATACGTTATCTTGCTTCCGGCTCATCTTTGCTACGTTGTACTTCTCTTTTATTTTTATACTGTCCCTGACGTCCCTTGTCAGCCACGGTCACCCGTTACTCCCCTTGGAATCTTTCTTCCTCTTTGGAATTAACTGATCCTGCACCTTCTGTATTATTCCCGGAAATACCTGCCATTGTTGTTCCACTGTCATCCCTGCCAGGATATCTTTCCAGTCAACTTTGGCCAGCTCCTTCCTCATCGCTCCATAGTCCCCTTTATTCAACTTCAACACTGACACCTCCAATTAACCGCTCCCCTTCTCCAATTGTAGATTAACTTTGACCATATTATTGTCATTACCTCCCAATGGCTCCTTAACCTCAAATTCCTTTATCAAATCCTTTAATTACATAACACTAAATCCAGAATTGCCTTCTCCCTGGTAGTCTCCAATACAAGCTGCTCTAAGATTCCATCACGGAGGCACTCCACAAACTCCCTTTCTTGGAGTCCAGTACCAATCTGAATTTCCCAGTCTACCTGCATATTGAAATCTCCCATAACAACCATAGCATTATCTTTACTACATGCCAATTTTAACTCCTGATTCAACTTACATCCAGGCTACTGTTTGGGAGCCATTCAATTTTTACTCTTACAATTCCTTAGTTCTATCCATACTGACTCCACATCTCCTGTTTCAATGTAACCCCTTGCAAGGGACTGAATTTCATTCCTCACCAGAGCTACCACACCCCCTCTGCCCACCTGTCTGTCTTTTCGATAGGAGGTATGCCCTTGAATATTCAGTTCCCAGCCTGGCCCTCTTGCAGCCATGTCTCTGTAATTCCCACAACATCATTTCTAATTGAGCCTCAAGCTCATCCACTTTATTTCTTATACTTCTTGCATTCATATACAACACTTTGACCTCTGTATTCACCTCACCTCTCGCACCGCTCGCAATTGGCCCTACTCGAACTTTCCTTTCCATTAATTCGGGAGTTTTTTGTGACTTTTCTTGTAGCCACTTCCCCTTCAACTCGATCTTTATACTCCCAATTTTTAAATCCCCTCCCCCCTCCCCCCACTATTTAGTTTAAATCCATGCGTGTAGCCCTAGCAAACCTGCCTGCCAGAACATCAGTCCCCCTCCAGTTGAGGTGTAACCCGTCCCTTTTGTAGAGGCCACCCCTACCCCAGAAGAGATCCCTAAATCCTTTCTCCCTACACCAGGCCCTCAGCCACACATTCAGATCCCCTATCTCCCTGTTCCTGTCCTCACTAGCATGAAGTACTAGAAGCAATCCAGAGATAACCACCCTAGAAGTCCTGCTTTTCAATCTTCTTCTTAACTCTCTGAACTCACGTTGCAGAACCTCCTTCCTCTTCTTCCAGATGTCGTTTGTATCGACGTGCACGACTAATGCCGGCTGCTCACCTTCTCTCTCGAGGATGTTCTGAATTTTGTTTGTGACATCCTGAACCCTGGCACCAGGGAGGCAACAGACCATCCTCGCGTCTCGCCTGCCTCCACAGAATCTCCTGCCCGCACCTCGGATAATGGAGTCACCCACCACTGTGGCCCAACGTCGGTCTCGCTGGTCGAGTCCCATCTCTAGGAATGGAGCCACCATCCTGTCAGCCGCTCGGCCAGGAAGCGTCGTCTCCCCCGACAGTTCCCAAGAGGGCGTACCTGTTTTCATTAGGCGCAACTTTGATCTTCACTGCGTGAGAAGGACGCCAGGTAGTATCAATTGTCAATATATTCATTGTTCTTAACTTGACACATGCAGCACACAGAAGCCACCAGTCGTCATTTGCCAGTAACACATTCACTGTAATTTTCTTTGTATTCCATTTTGAACCGCAAAGTTGCAATCTAGTGTCAGGTATTAATATGTTTAGTATCCTTACCATTGTACTCTGTTGTATGAGGAACCAAGAAGTTGCAACTTTTGTATAGTGGGAGAGTCGAGTATAGATCCTGTGATTAACACATCAATCTACCTCACTATTCAACTACTTCCTCAGTTGTCACCTTTTTGGTGTATAAATGTGCTGCTGTACCAGCTTAACTTTAGATCTGAAGAAGGGTCTCGACCCAAAACCTCACACATTCCTTCTCTCCACAGATGCTGCCTGTCCCGCTGAGTTACTCCAGCTTTTTGTGTCTATCTTTGGTTTAAACCTGCATCTGAGACACTTCTCCCCTTGTGCAAGTAAAACCCACTGCTGATGGTTAATCATAAGAGTCCATGAGTCTTATTAAAAGGTTGACTTTGTCAGTTTATAGTTATGAATGCCCTGCCATCCTTTGCATTTATTTTGTTTATTTGTTCATGAGATCCACATAGAGTTAGAAAGGACATGATATCCCAAAAACAGCCCACTCCCACTAATTATCAATCTCTCATATGCCAGCTGGATGAACTGGTTTGGTAACCCATTTAATGGCCTTTTACTGCAAACTCCAGATGGGTCCAGAGTTACAAATAGGTTAGGATGAGTAAGAACAACAGACTTTCTTCCTTATTTTTACATTTCCTTAATGTCATGGTCATCAAGAATATGACTAGATTTCTAATTCCTGATTTTAAAAAAAAATTAAGTGTAGGAAGGAACAGCAGAAGCTGGTTTAAACCGAAGAGAGACACAAAAAGGTGGGGTAACTCAGCGGGTCAATCAGCATCTTTGGAGAAAAGGAATAGGTGATGTTTTGGGTCGAGATCCTTCTTCAGACTGAGAGTCAGGGGAAAGGGAAACAACGGAACTGCAGATGCTGGGCACAAAATACTGGAGTAACTCAGTGGGTCAGGCAACATTTCTGAAGAAAAGGAATAGGTGATGTTCCAGGAAAACCATTTTCTCGCCTCCAGTTTATTTTGACCCCTACTCATCCCCTCCCCCATCTATACTTTCAGTTTGAAGAAGGGTTCCGACCCGAAACGTCACCAACTACTTTTCTCCAGAGAAGCTGCCTGACCCACTGAGTTACTCCAGGATTTTGTGTCTCTCGTTTTAATTATGTGGCCTTAACCTCCCTGTTTTTGTGTTTTAGTTTCAAACCCATATCTCTAGACCAGTCAACCCTCTGGGAACGAGCTTGATTGCTTGACCACTACACCACTGGAGAACAAGTATTGTTACTTTGTGAAAGTTACTTCCTAATACTTCCCAATTTCCGGCATTCACAATCATGCCAAAATAAAGTGTTTCTTGTAAAATTTAACTTCAGGTTATTCCCTGTTCCCGATGTTGTTCCCTATTCATTGTTCCCGATGTTAGGGAAGTCCAGGACAAGGGGTCACAGCTTAAGGATAAGGGGGAAATCCTTTAAAACCGAGATGAGAAGAACTTTTTTCACACAGAGAGTGGTGAATCTCTGGAACTCTCTGCCACAGAGGGTAGTTGAGGCCAGTTCATTGGCTATATTTAAGAGGGAGTTAGATGTGGCTAAGGGGATCAGGGGGTATGGAGAGAAGGCAGGTACGGGATACTGAGTTGGATGATCAGCCATGATCATATTGAATGGCGGTGCAGGCTCGAAGGGCCGAATGGCCTACTCCTGCACCTAATTTCTATGTTTCTATGTTTCTATGTTTCTTGTCGTAATACTGGCCATTAGAAAAGAAATAACCCCAGTGCAAAAAACATCAGAAACACACATAATCCTATTTGTGCAATAATGAAGAAATATGTCCAGGAGCAGGAAAATTATAATATCTCACATTTTTGAAGATGGTTTCAGTCCCGACCTCTATCTTGGAGCTCGATAATTCATTAATTCTACTTCAGTATATTGCATGCAGCTGCAACACTTCCTTTCAATTATTATTTTCTGTGCTCATCCAATTACTTGAAATATAATAGCATCTAAGAAACAAAGGCCAAGGAACATATTTGACACTTCTTTCTCCAGTCAACTGTAAAATAATGTATAGAAACAAATAAATGTACTGTAGCTAGAAAGGTGAAGGTTATTGATCACGTTTGGATAAAGTTTATCAACCATTTGTCATGTGAACTGAATGTTTCAGGTCTTTGCATTTTTGGTAATCTCTCTTCCAATGTATTCATTCTATCTCATTTTACTTTGGGCTTATTTATTCTACTGTCAGCTGTTGGCATTAAAGCAGTTGATCATACAATTATACCATTATTATAACAAACGTAACCAGAAATAATTTGCTGTTGATTTCAAGTAAATTCATTATCCTCCGTAAATGTATAAAGTCCAAGGCAATTGTTTCATTTTTGAAAAATATATAGCATTCATGCTTATTGACAGTGGAGAACTGGCAAGGCCTCAACAAGCTTTTGTGAAAAGAGTGCTGATGAAGTTAGTAAAGGGCCTGTCCCACTTAGGCGACTTTTTAGACGAGAGCAGGAGACTGCGCTCGCCTCATGATCGCTACATGGTCACCACATGTTCACTGGTGGTCTCTGGTGAGTCTACTTCATGGTCGCGAGGAGTTCCCGCATTCTGGGAACTAGTCGCGGCCTCAGTATGGTCGCCATGTTGAAAGATTGGTCGCCATGGAGAAAATCGATAATTTTGTAGTCGTAGGTGCAGTGGTAGTGGGGTCGCCGTGTAGTTATGGGTGGTCGAGGTAGTTGTTGGTAGTTTTAGTTAATCGCCTTTGCTGACCGGGCATTTTCATTGGCTCAATGGGGAAGAAAAAACATAAGCACGAGTTTTCAGAACCAGGGATAACCAAGGATAATCCGACTGTTAAATGCCTGCCAAACCTCAGCTGTGTATCTCTGGCATTAAAAATGTCTGGTTTCTTAAAAGTGTCCCCACTCCTTCTTCTCCCCCCCCCCCTCCCCCCCCCCCCCCTCCCCCCCTCCTCCTCTTCCTCTCGCTCCCTGTTGCGGGTGGTTTGGGGGGGGGGGGGGGAGGGACCTTGGCTTTGCACCTTGTGAATTTCAGGAGGGGATGGGAGGAAATTGTGAGTGTGTGTGTGTGGTGTGTGTATGAGTGGTGTGTGTGTGAGTGTGCGCATGGTGTGTGTGTGGTCTGTGTGTGTGTGTGTGTGTGTGTGTGTGTGTGTGTGTGTGTGTGTGTGTGTGTGTGTGTGTGTGTGTGTGTGTGTGTGTGTGTGTGTGTGTGTGTGTGTGTGTGTGTGTGTGTGTGTGTGCGCGCACTCTCCACTCTGACAGTTGAGTTCCAGTTCCCGGTTTTTCAGGCGAGTGCTGCGATCTTGACAGTCGCTGGAAATTGCTTCAGTGGGACAGGCCATTCATAGTTACAGTTGACTCATAGTTGAATGAATGAATGAATGATATGTTATTATTATATGTACCTTCGATATCTCGGTATAGTGAAACGCTTTGTTTTGTATACAACCCAGACAGTACACAAGTGACAAGTGAGGATAAGGGGGAAGTCTATTAGGACCAAGATGAGAAAAATATTTTTCACACAGAGAGTGGTGAATCTGTGGAATTCTCTGTCACAGAAGGTAGTTGGGGCCAGTTCATTGGCTATATTTAAGAGGGAGTTGGATGTGGCCCTTGTGGCTAAAGGGATCAGGGGGTATGGAGAGAAGGCAGGTACAGGATACTGAGTTGGATGATCAGCCATGATCATATTGAATGGCGGTGCAGGCTCGAAGGCCGAATGGCCTACTCCTGCACCTATTTTCTATGTTTCTATGTTTCTATGACGCCATGTTTTTGCACCAACAAAGTTACAAAAGTACTGAACAGTCCTATTTATTGCCTGCCATCACACGAGGCATCACTGCTGTAAGCCAAGATGATGTTAATGAAAGATCATCCAGTGAGCCTTGACACAAAATGCTGGAGTAACTCAATGAGACAGGCAGCATCTCGGGATAGAAGGAATGGGTGACGTTTTGGGTCGAGACCATCCAGTGAGGCTATATGGATGGAACTGAGCACGGAGCTAGGACTTGATCACGGAGCACAAGAGACCAAGGGATAATCTTATAGAGGTGTCTAAAAATTATAAACGGCATAGATAAGGTAGATCTAGAGGACAAATGTTTAGGGTGAGACGGGACAACTTAATGGTAACCTGAGGGGCAAC
Source organism: Leucoraja erinaceus (assembly GCF_028641065.1). Lineage (NCBI taxonomy): Eukaryota > Metazoa > Chordata > Chondrichthyes > Rajiformes > Rajidae > Leucoraja > Leucoraja erinaceus. Next base: position 89,307,555 of record NC_073379.1, read on the forward strand.
TTTTTACACAGTAGGTGGTGGGTATGTGGAATGAGCTGCTGGAGGAAGTAGTTGATGCAGGCATAATAACAATATTCCAGTTAGTTGCACTGGTGCATGGATAGGATGTGGATAAGTTGGTCTCACTTAGATGGGTTTCATTGATGGAAATAGTCTCTTCAGCTAATGACGTCTACACTGACCATTGATCTCCCATTCACACTAGTATCATATTATCCCACTTTTTCATACACGCACTGCACATTAGTGGCAATTTACAGAGGCCAATTAGCACCAGACGTCAGGATTGAACCAAGGTCTGAGGTAGCGGTTCTACCAGCTGCACCATTGTTGGCATGGAGGAGTTGGGCCGAAGGCCTATTTCTATGCAATGCGACTGAGTAGAAAATCATATCATTAAATGGCCTTTTACTTTTGGAATTTTATTTCATTAGAATTAACAATTTGTTCTTGTACTAAGTTCTCCTTAACACCTGTGGAAAAAAAGATTGAGACTAATTATCTCTGCTTCAGAAAGGTTTCTGCACATTCCATTAAGGATATCATAAAGTAAGAAACTATTAAACATTACACAGGGCAGTGAAAGGCTACCTCTCCATGTTTTGTGTAAAGCAATAATGTTAACCATTTTCCAATCTTAATATATTGCAACTGGTGGTCAAACCACTTTACTGAGAGTAATCTCATGTGGAATATTAATAGTATATGAAAAATTATAACTACCTCATCGATGTAATTGGATGGTGCTTTCTAAAAAGGTGCAGATTAATCAGTAGCAAGTACAGATCTCACCACTGATGGATCTTATGGGATTGAATAACATATTTGTATCAAAGAACCTGCTCTTCTCCACTCTCATCCTCCTGACGCCTGTGGTGTTGTATATTTGGCTTGGTATCTGTTGTCGACTCTTAAACCTGTATTTTCCGTGCTATAGTTTTGATTTATTTTTATGCTTGTTTCATGTGCATCTCTAGGCCTGCTGAAGCAACAAGAATGATAACAGCAAAAAAAAAAGTGGTGTTGACAGTTCAGATAACATTTTCATCACCGGTGACATTGAATTCCAAGTCACACTCAGGCGTGTGTGTGATGCTCTTCTCAGTTTTGAACACTGTCTGCTTTTTCAGAGACCTCATATGCTGTGCCTATGAATAACCTCACCAGCTGTAAAGAGAAGGTCACAGAACAGCATATTGGTTATGAACATGAATCAATGACTCCAAGCAAAATCGAAGCTCCTGTAAGCCGTGCTGTTGCTCGCAACCTGTGTGTAACAACAATTTATCCACACAAATAGAAACTGATCGTCGAAAATCAGCATTTTGTTGACGCCAGATATGCAAGAATTGCACAAAGAACTTGTTATTGCAACCATATCTTATGTTATGTCAGATTTTGTGTTATATGGCAGCCATGAACAGAACAAAGTACAGAATTGTAAAATTACCCAAAGGATTAATATTAGTATTGATTAGGTATATTCTGATAACCATTTGCTTGTGCTTGTTGATGATTTTTACTCACTGTAAAAACTGCCAGTTCCCCATTTGGAAGATGCGTTCCTAAGCTTGATGTGACTTTGCATGTAGAGTGATCTCTAAATAATGTGAATTGGCAATGAACCACATTTAACTGTGCTGACTTCAGGATGTTTTGAAACTAAAGTGCCATGCTGTACATCACTGGGATGATGGTAGAGCAGAGGTCACTGGGAATGTGAAAGAAAATTATCCCTGCCACTTTTGCCAAAAGGAAAAAGAAACAATAATTTTATTGGGAAGATAGACACAAATGCTGGAGTAACTCAGCGGGACAGGCAGCATCTCTGGAGAGAAGGAATGGGTGACATTTTGGGTCGAGACCCTTCTTTATGGAACTACGGAGTAATTCAACATCAAATTCAACACAGTTGGGCAGCGCAGTGGCGCAGTGATAGAGCTGCTTTACAGCGACATGGACTTGGGTTCAATCCTGACCAGGTGGGCAAATTTGGTGACCTTTCCCACAGCTCAGTCCATAACAGCAAAACATTAAATACATAACCTAGCTCAAGTGCCCAAAAATATATATCTTTTCATCCTACCATGTAGGCATAGCTGTACTGAATATGTTGCTTCAATAAATTAATCCCTGCCAAAAATGCGGCATGGTGGCACGGCGGTAGAGTTGCTGCCTTACAGCGCAGAGACCCGGGTTTGATCCTGACTATGGGTGCTGTCTGTACGGAGTTTGTACGTTCTCCCTGTGACCACTTGATTTTCCTCTGGGTGCTCCGATTTCCTTCCACACTCCAAAGATGTACAGAGTTGTAGGTTAATTGGCTTTGGTAACATTGCAAAAATTGTCCCCAGTGTGTAGGATAGTGTTAGTGTATGGGTATTGTGGATGACGTAGACGCGGTGGGCCAAAGGTCCTGCTTCTGTGCTGTATATCAAAAGTCCAAAAATCTAAAGCAATGCAGGGTAGCACTGTGGTGCAGCGGGTAGAACTGCTGCCTCACAACTCAAGCAATCAAGGTTCAACCTGCCCTCAATGCTGTCTCTATGGAGTTTGACATTCTCACTGTGACTGGGTTTTCTCCAGATGCTCCCAAGTTTCCTCCCACATTGCAAAAAAATGCGTGTTGGTGGGTTAAATGGCCAGTGTAAATATCCCCTAGTGTGCATGGTAAAATCTGGGGTGAATTGATGAGAAACCAGTGAGTACTTAGTTATTAGTGCAGGATTGTTGTAAATGAGGTGTGATAGTCAGTTTGTACTTGGTGGACTGTGTTGCCTGATTCTGTTTTGTTTGTCCCTTGTTTTTTGTACAACCAATGCTACTTCTCTTCCTGAGCAACTTAGATGATCAACATATGATCAACATATATCTGATGTTGCCAAAATAATGGACAGAAAAACGTGGAATTCAGATACATCCCATTAGAGTCTGAGAATGCAGCTCGTGTGATAGATGATAATTATACTGACACATGCAAAATACAATCCATTGTCCACTGTCAAAGAGCTGGTAATTTTGAGGGTAACGAGACTGAGTATTTTTATTTTTCACACCAGCCAATACCCTTATATCTGCCAAAAAATCCAGACGTGCCATTTGTGTGAGTGGAAACCTTTTTCACGTCTGAGAGAGTTTGTAGCAAAGTGATGTAAAGATTAAGGGGATTAGCATGGTTCTTTTAATTAATATGGGAGGGAGTGAGAATAGCGAGTATCCCTTTGGGCTGAAGTAAAGAAACCTGGCATTGTTTGATATTGGGTGCGGGCAGTGCCTCATGAATTATGCATATCAAGGGATTACTGGTCACAATTTACAAACGTACACACATAAGGCTTCTGCCCGCTATAGCAAAGTCTATGAAGGTGGTTACAGGGGCACGATCAAATACAAGCCCAAATAGGGGGATATTAGGATATATGGCTTAAAGCTTGATCAAAGGGATTTTAAAGTGCATCGTAAAATCGGAGTGAGAAGTCGAGGGGATGAAGGTTGGAATTCGAAAGCTTAAGGTTTGAGCAGATAAAAAGAAGTGTCTTGGAAGTGGAATAAATGAAACTTGGAATGCTGAAGAAACTGCGCTTGGAGAAATCCAGGAGGCTTGAAAAACCGTGGCCAGAGAAGATGAGGTTGTGTCACAGAGAAGAGAAGGTTGTGTTAATGAAGACGGTGGTTTACCTGATGTAAGGTTATGTTTAAGAGCTGTGCATAATGAGATTTTGATCTCATTTGATCCCATTATGAATTGTTGGGGCAACCACTGATGATAGTTGTCAGTTGAATATGTCCAATAAAGGATGCTCTTATTTGTTAAGAAACAGTACCAAAAGGTCTATGCACACCACATTAGCATGAGGGCTGTGACTTTACCACAAGTGTGTTTGCATGTGAAGTTAATAGAGGTAGAGCAATGATAATAGTGTGCTATGGATGACACTGATATTCACAAGATATTCAAGTGGTCTCCACTATCATCCATCCTTTTACTCCAGAGATGCTGCCTGACTCCAGAATGTTGTGTCTATCTTTGGTATAAACCAACATCTGCAGTTCTTTGTTTCTCCATTTCACCCACACTAACTGGCTATTCTTGGCACTGGGATGATAATGGTTTTCTTTACAAATAACAGAATGGAGGAGGGTGAAGTTAAAGATGTCCGTGAATAGCCCTACCAGCAGGTCCATACATATCCTGAGTAAATGTCCAAGAACTCCATCTGGGTCAACCAGTTTCTGCTAGTTTCCTTTCAGGAAGACTGAGCTGATATGGTGACAGTGGGTACAGATGACACATTCCACTCACCTTCAGTTCTGTGGAGAAAGCATTGAGCTCATCGGAAAGGGACATGCTGGTATCAGCGATACCACCCGACTTCACTTTGTAGCCTGTTATAGCATGCAAGCCTGGCCACAATCGACGGATATCCGTGTGTTTATTCTGGGACTCTAACTTGGTCCGGATTTCTTTATAACCATATAACCATATATAACTATATAACAATTACAGCACGGAAACAGGCCATCTCAGCCCTTCTAGTCCGTGCCGAAAACTTATTCTCCCCATCTACCTGCCCTCAGACCATAACCCTCCATTCCTTTCCCGTCCATATACCTATCCAATTCATTTTTAAATGATAAAATCGAACCTGCCTCCACCACTTCCACTGGAAGCTCATTCCACGCCGCGACCACTCTCTGAGTAAAGAAGTTCCCCCTCATGTTACCCCTAAACCTCTGTCCCTTAATTCTCAAGTCATGTCCTCTTGCTTGAATCTTCCCTGCTCTCAATGGGAAAAGCTTATCCATGTCAACTCTGTCTATCCCTCTCATCATTTTAAAGACCTCTATCAAGTCCCCCCCCTTAACCTTCTGCGCTCCAAAGAATAAAGACCTAACTTGTTCAACCTTTCTCTGTAACTTAGTTGCTGAAAGCCAGGTAACATTCTAGTAAATCTCCTCTGTACTCTCTCTATTTTGTTGACATCCTTCCTATAATTAGGCGACCAAAATTGTACACCTTACTCCAGAATTGGCCTCACCAATGCCTTGTACAATTTTAACATTACATCCCAACTTCTATACTCAATGCTCTGATTTATAAAGGCCAGCGCACCAAAAGCTTTCTTTACCACCCTATCTACATGAGATTCCACCTTCAGGGAACTGTGCACAGTTATTCCTAGATCCCTCTGTTCAACTGCATCCTCAACTCACTACCATTTACCATGCACGTCCTATTTTGATTTGTCCTGCCAAGATGTAGCACCTCACACTTATCAGCATTAAATTCCATCTGCCATCTTTCAGCCCACTCTCCCAAATGGCCTAAATCTCTCTGTAGACTTTGAAAATCTACTTCATTATCCACAACACCACATATCTTAGTATCATCTGCATACTTACTAATCCAATTTATCACACCATCCAGATCATTGATGTACATGACAAACAACAGTGGACCCAACACAGATCCCTGTGGCACCCCACTAGTCACCGGCCTCCAACCTGACAAACAGCCATCCACCATTACTCTCTGGCATCTCCCATTCAGCCACTGTTGAATCCATCTTGCTACTCCACCATTAATACCCAACAATTGAACCTTCTTAACCAACCTTCCATGAGGAACCTTGTCAAAGGCCTTACTGAAGTCCATATAGACAACATCCACTGCTTTACCCTCATCAATTTCCCGAGTAACCTCTTCAAAAAATTCAAGAAGATTAGTCAAACATGACCTTCCAGGCACAAATCCATGTTGAATGTTCTTAATCAGACCTTGTTTATCCAGAGGTACTCAGCGGGTGCAGCAGCATCTATCCATAGATGCTGCTGCACCCGCTGAGTTTCTCCAGCTTTTTTGTGTAACCTTCGATTCTCCAGCATCTGCAGTTCCCTCTTAAACCTTGTTTATCCAGATGCTTATATATATATTATCCCTAAGTATCCTTTCCATTAATTTGCCCACCACTGACGTCAAATTAACAGGTCTATAATTGCTAGGTTTACTCTTAGAACCCTTTTTAAACAATGGAACAACATGCACAGTACGGCAATCCTCCGGCACTATTCCCGTTTCTAATGACAATTGAAATATTTCTGTCATAGCCCCTGCTATTTCTACACTAACTTCCCTCAATGTCCTAGGAAATATCCTGTCAGGACTTAGAGACTTATCCACTTTTATATATTTCAAAAGTGTCAGTACTTCCTTTTCTTTGAATCTCATAGTTTCCATAGCTACTCTACTTGTTTCCCTTACCTCACATAATTCAATATCCTTCTCCTTGGTGAATACCGAAGAAAATAAATTGTTCAATATCTCCCCCATCTCTTTTGGCTCTGGGGATAGCTGTCCACTCTGACTCTCTAATGGACCAATTTTATCCCTCGTTATCCATTTGCTATTAATATAGCTGTAGAAACCCTTTGGATTTATTTTCACCTTACTTGCCAAAGCAACCTCATATCTTCTTTTAGCTTTTTTAATTTATTTCTTAAGATTCTTTTTACATTCTTTATACTCATCAAGCACCTCATTTACTCCATTCTGCCTATAATTATTGTAGATCTCTCTCTTTTTCCAAACCAAGTGTCCAATTTCCCTTGAAAACCATGGCTCTTTCCAATTTTTACTATTTCCTTTCAACCGAACAGGGACATAAAGATTCTGTACTCTTAAAATTAACATCTTTAAATGTCTTCCATTTCTCCTCCACATCCTTCCCATAAAACGCAATGTCCCAATTCACTCCTTTTATATCCTTTTGCATCTCCTCAAAGTTAGCCTTTCCCCAATCAAAAATCTCAACCCTAGGTCCAGTTCTGACCCTCTCCATAATTATATTGAAACTAATGGTATTGTGATCACTGGACCCGAAGTGTTCCCCAACACATACCTCCTGACCTGTCTCATTTCCTAACAGGAGGTCCAGCACTGCCCCATCTCTAGTAGGTACCTCTATGTATTGCTGCAAAAAACTATCCTGCACATATTTTACAAACTCCAAACCATCCAGCCCATTTACAGAATGTGTTTCCCAGTCTATGTGTGGAAAATTGAAATCTCCCACAATCACTACCTTGTGCTTACTACTAATATCTGCGATCTCCTTACACATTTCCTCTTCCAATTCTCGCTCCCCATTAGGTGGTCTATAATACACCCCTATAAGTGTTGCTACACCTTTCCCATTTCTCAGTTCCACCCAAATAGCCTCCCTAGACGAGCCCTCCAATATATCCTGCCAAAGCACTGCTGTAATATATTCCCTGACAAGCAATGCAACACCTCCACCTCTTTCCCCTCCAATTCTATCACAATTCATTCTGTCTTGACTTTCTCGATGGCTTTCGGAAGGTTATACATAGATTTCTTCTACAGGTCTGGGGAATTCTACCTCTGTACTAATGGGGAGAATGTAGAGCTTCTACATGGTCAGCACCGGAGTCAGGGTTGATCCAGGGTTGCTGGAGCTGGGAGACAGCAAGTCCACTAGCTGCCCCATTGTGCTGATGCTGCAGCGCAGATGGAGGCCACATGCTATCTGGCTCCGTGCTCTCTCAACCTGATCAAATTACAAGGCTTCTCTCTGTCACATGGGAGCAGCATGAACATTGTGAGTGACGGTGAAGTGCTGCCAAGGCACAGCACGATGTCCGCATTGAGCGGAGGCATTCCACACATGAGCAGATTGTTGTCCAGATCAAGCAACAAGATGATTGGTCTCAATGGACACAGGAACACTACATAAACTGCTTGCGGTTAATCAGGATCCAAAGAGTACTGATTTTCTTTTTATATACAGTTGCTGGAAATTCCATTAAAAATAGATATTTGAAAAAAATGATTTATTAATGTCACCATGCAACACATCATGGTTGTTCTAATGTTCAAAATCTTTTGGCGACACTGGCAACGATGGTGGCAGTCGCCAAAAAAATTGCCAGGTGGGACAGGCCCTTAAGTACCAAATATCAGATTTTCACCAATGTAGATAGGGAGATTACTATATATCTCCACCATGAACAAAAGCTTTTGATTATAATCTTACCACATTGTCACACTAACATTTGGCTAAGCAGTTTAGCACACAGCTTGGAGACTTTCAAGCAAGTAAACCAAATTAAGACAGACGTTTCTAATTGATTACAGTTGGTGGATTGCATTAAGAAGCTGCTTAGCATTATCAACCATGCCAGCAAGCTCAAAGGGAAGTCTTGATACTCTTATCTCATGCCAAAGATTTGTTTTAAACCAGAGTTGTATTTTTGAATTTGAATTTCTTCAATTCATTTTCTTTAACTTCTAACCATATAGCAATGAACTTTGTGAAATAAAGAATTGCAGATGCTGGTTTATAACAAAGATAAAGACAAAGTGCTGGAGTAACTCAGCGGGTCCAGCAACATCTCTGGAGAAAAAGGATAGGTGACGTTTCAGGGTTGGGACCGTTCTTCAGACTGAAAGTTCGGGGGGGGGGGGGGGGGGGGGGGGGGGGGGGGGGGGGGGGGGGGGGTGGAGAAATGGAGGCAAGAAATGGAGGCAAGAAGAGACCAGGAACCAATCAGGGCCAGCAACAAATTAAATCAAGCAGGGAGGTGCCCAGGTTGACCCATTGTTGGCAAGAAAAGATAATGTTTGATATGCTAGATGCTGGCAAATGGGCAAATTGAATAAGAATTCTCAAATGTCTAGTGATGTTAATATATTTTAGTAAATACTTACAGGGACAGCAGACGTCATGAAGAAATTTATTACTGCTGAATTTACTTTAGGTTTGGAGGCCCATTAAATCACAAACATTACCACAATCTAATCTAAGGAATTCTCTTGGCAGTGACACGAAGACGTCACTGCTTATTGTAGAGCATTTCATCTGAAATTAATTTACAGATCCATCTCTAAGCTTGGATAAAGCTAATTTTGGTGTTTTCTTCTCTCCCCTACTAATTTGGCAAAATGTCATTCTTTAGGATCCAAATTGTAGGCGCTAACTCTGTGAGCTCAAAAAATATCTGAATTCAGCAATGTTGACTACAAGTTAATTCAATCTGCCTTCATTCCTATTTTTAAACCCGCTTTAATGCTGCTGTGTGTGAATACATCAAATGAAATCAAAAAATGTTTTTAATTTACTTTATGCTGGTTTTCTGATAGATCTGGTCCAGATTTGTTCTTGTTTCTGCAGAAGTGTTTCCAAATATGGAAGGAATAATGTTCATCCTACAATGGTTATATGATTACCTATTCAGCTTGTCTAAAATAATTGAAATTTACTATAGCTCTGTAGGGCTTTGATTTCTGAACAATGAGTCAGTCTTTCACATGATCTGAAAATTGCAAATATCTGCTTCCTTTCTTCCCCCCCCCCCCCCCCCCCACATCAGTCTGAAGAAGGGTCTTGACACGAAATGCTGCCTCACCCGCTGAGTTTCTCCAGCATTTTTGTCTCCCTTCGATTTTTCCAGCATCTGCAGTTCCTTCTTACGCATAGAAACATAGAAACATAGAAATTAGGTGCAGGAGTAGGCCATTCGGCCCTTCGAGCCTGCACCGCCATTCAATATGATCATGGCTGATAATCCAACTCAGTATCCCGTATCTGCCTTCTCTCCATACCCTCTGATCCCCTTAGCCACAAGGGCCACATCTAACTCCCTCTTAAATATAGCCAATGAACTGGCCTCAACTACCCTCTGCGGCAGAGAGTTCCAGAGATTCACCACTGTCTGTGTGAAAAAAGTTCTTCTCATCTCGGTTTTAAAGGATTTCCCCCTTATCCTTAAGCTGTGACCCCTTGTCCTGGACTTCCCCAACATCGGGAGCAATCTTCCTGCATCTAGCCTGTCCAACCCCTTAAGAATTTTGTAAGTTTCCCTCAATCTCCTTTTGCTATGAAAGCTAAGTCCTGACGTCCCCATTCAGTCTTTCTTCACTGCTGCTGCACCTGCATGCCTACTGTTCAATGACTGGTGGAGTACCCATGACACCCCAGGTCTCGCTGCATGATCTAGAACCCCCTTTTCCTAGTCGGCCACCATTTAGATAATAGTCTGCTTTCACTGTTTTTGCACCTGTTTGGACGTTTTATTACAGTTGTACAAGATACTTTATTATTGGATTATTGTGTTCAGCTTTGGTCATCCTGCTTTGGAAAGATTATGTTAGAAAGAAATGGATAACCTCACATTTATCCACAATATACTGCATCTGCCAAACATTTGCCCACTCACCCAGCCTATCCAAGTCACCTTGCAGTCTCCTAGCATCCTCCTCACAGCTAACACTGCCCCCCAGCTTAGTGTCATCCGCAAACTTGGAGATATTGCCTTCAATTCCCTCATCCAGATCATTAATATATATTGTAAATAGCTGGGGTCCCCGGCACTGAGCCTTGCGGTACCCCACTAGTCACTGCCTGCCATTGTGAAAAGGACCAGTTTACTCCTACTCTTTGCTTCCTGTTTGCCAGCCAGTTCTCTATGCACATCAATACTGAACCCCCAATGCCTTGTGCTTTAAGTTTGTATACTAATCTCTTATGTGGGTCCTTGTCGAAAGCCTTCTGGAAGTCCAGATACACCACATCCACTGGTTCTCCCCTATCCACGCTACCAGTTACATCCTCGAAAAATTCTATAAGATTCGTCAGACATGATTTACCTTTCGTAAATCTATGCTGACTTTGTCCAATGATTTCACCACTTTCCAAATGTGCTGCTATCCCATCTTTAATAACTGACTCTAGCAGTTTCCCCACTACCGATGTTAGACTAACTGGTCTGTAATTCCCCGTTTTCTCTCTCCCTCCCTTCGTAAAAAGTGGGGTTACATTTGCTACCCGCCAATCCTCAGGAACTACTCCAGAATCTAAAGAGTTTTGAAAGATTATTACTAATGCATCCACTATTTCTGGAGCTACTTCCTTAAGTACTCTGGGATGCAGCCTATCTGGCCCTGGGGATTTATCGGCCTTTAATCCATTCAATTTACCCAACACCACTTCCCGGCTAACCTGGATTTTACTCAATTCCTCCAACTCCTTTGACCCGCGGTCCCCTGCTATTTCCGGCAAATTATTTATGTCTTCCTTAGTGAAGACGGAACCAAAGTAGTTATTCAATTGGTCCGCCATATCCTTGTTCCCCATGATCAACTCACCTGTTTCTGACTGCAAGGGACCTACATTTGTTTTAACTAATCTCTTTCTTTTCAAATATCTGGATTGCCTAGACAATCAATAATTCATTGATTATTGGCAGAAACATCCAAGAAGTGTGGGAGGATTTAAATCCAAATTGAATAACTACTTTGGTTCCGTCTTCACTAAGGAAGACAAAAATAATCTGACGGAAATAGCAGGGGACCGCGGGTCAAATTGTATCTAGTAATGAGCCTTCATTACCTACAGATGGTAAAATAAGGATTGCCTAAAATATATGCTGCTGAGGACCAGGGAGAGGTGGAGAAACAACATTTTGGTGATATGAAGCACCACAACAGTATGTAGTTCAAGACCCCGGAGGCCAGGTGTCAACTCCCAACTCCACAATATGGTCAACGGCAACACACTCCGCAATCCAACAGCCAGAGACAACTTCACCTGTGGGAGGGTCTGCCTGGCAAGGATAGGCCTAGTCAGCCACAGCAGAAGATGAAACCACAGATGAAACATTCCCGTCTCCAAACAGGACAACATCAAGGCTGCACCACCATTTTTCACAGGGATGGATGCGAACACATATGCAAATAGTGCAGTTGCTGGACAGGTCTGTGATGATAACATCAATAACAAATGCTTGGCTCTTGTGTTGGGTTTAGGTCATATGTAGTAAGAGCAGAAATAGGCCATTCGGCCCATCAAGTTTACTCTATTTCTCCCTCCAATCCCATTTTCCTGCCTTCTCCCCATAACCCCTGGCACCTGTACTAATCAAGTATCTAGCTCTGCCTTAAATATATACATTGACTTGGCCTCCACAGCCCTCTCTGGCAAATATTTCCCAGATTCATCACCCTCTGGCAAAATAAATTCCTTCTCATCTCCTTCCCAAATAAACATCTAATTCTGAGGCTATGACCTCTAGTCCTAGACTCTCCCATGAGTGGAAACATCCTTCCCACAGCAACTCTATCCAAGCCTCAAGGCTTATGAATATTATTGAGATAAAACCCATCCACATGATGTTAAAAAAAATCCTTGCAGTGCAGGGTGGCTAAGGTATATAACATCATAGGGGAATTGATTGGGTGAATAAACAGAGTATTTTACCCAAGGCAAGGGAATCAAGAACCACGGGACATGAAAGGGGAAAGATTTAGTAAGAATTAATAGGGAATTTTTCTTCACTCATAGGGTGTTCAGTATATGTAGTGAGCTGCCAAAGGAGATAGTTGAGGTCAGTACAATAACCATATTTAAATTCAGTTGGACAGGATAGGAAAGATTCAGATGCGGGCAAAGTGCAAGCAAATGGGACTAGCTCAGATGGGCATTTTGGTCGGCCTGGCCGAGTTGCACTGAAGGATCTGTTTCCATGTTGTATGTCTTTCTAGCTCTCACTCTATGACCTCAATAAGATCCCCCCAAAGCCTCCTTTGGTCTGAGGAATAAAGTCGTAGCTTGTCCAACCTCTCCCTGTATCCTAAGCCATTGAGTCCTGGCAACATCCTTGTAAATCTTCTCTATATTCTTTCTAACATAATCTTTCCAAATCAGGATGACCAAAGCTGAACACAATAATCCAATAATAAAGTATCTTGTACAACTGTAATAAAACGTCCAAACTTGCAAAAACAGGAAAGCAGACTATTATCTAAATGGTGGCCGACTAGGAAAAGGGGAGATGCAGCGAGACCTGGGTGTCATGGTACACCAGTCATTGAAAGTAGGCATGCAGGTGCAGCAGGCAGTGAAGAAAGCGAATGGTATGTTAGCTTTCATAGCAAAAGGATTTGAGTATAGGAGCAGGGAGGTTCTACTGCAGTTGTACAGGGTCTTGGTGAGACCACACCTGGAGTATTGCGTACAGTTTTGGTCTCCAAATCTGAGGAAGGACATTATTGCCATAGAGGGAGTGCAGAGAAGGTTCACCAGACTGATTCCTGGGATGCCAGGACTGTCTTATGAAGAAAGATTGGATAGACTTGGTTTATACTCTCTAGAATTTAGGAGATTGAGAGGGGATCTTATAGAAACTTACAGAATTTTTAAGGGGTTGGACAGGCTAGATGCAGGAAGATTGCTCCAGATGTTGGGGAAGTCCAGGACAAGGGGTCACAGCTTAAGGATCAAGGGGAAATCCTTTAAAACTGAGATGAGAAGAACTTTTTTCACACAGAGAGTGGTGAATCTCTGGAACTCTCTGCCGCAGAGGGTAGTCAAGGCCAGTTCATTGGCTATATTTAAGAGGGAGTTAGATGTGGCCCTTGTGGCTAAGGGGATCAAGGGTATGGAAAGAAGGCAGGTACGGGATACTGAGTTGGCTGATCAGCCATGATCATATTGAATGGCGGTGCAGGCTCGAAGTGCCGAATGACCTACTCCTGCACCTAATTTCTATGTTTCTATGTTTCTATGTATTGATTCCCAAATTACCGTTACTATGCTCATGATGTCCTATTCACTTCAACCCAGATGATCCAGATCAAGGAAAGAAAGGCATTTTGAAGAAGTAATTTTTATTTAACAAGCTATACTGGAAATTACTGCTTTATCCTTGTTCCTTGCAGCAGATATGCCTTGAAACCACAACAGGGAATTGAAAAAGAAATGAAGAAGTCATGTGTTAGAAAGCAAAGATGGTCTCAGCTGAGTCTTTAGAAACCAAGCTTGATGCATGGGGAATAAAAACAGAAAATGTTAGAAATATTCAGCAAGTTAAGCACATCAGTGGTAGAGAGAAACAGTGCTTCAGGTCAATCACTATTCATCTAAACTTCTAATGCACGGTAGTTGAGGGAAGAATAAATGAGGCTATGAATATGCCAGGGACAGGAGCAAGGCACCCGTAACTGACAGGAGTACCAAACTTAAATTCATTTGTATTATGCATTATTTTGCTATTACAAGATTAAATGAGCCACTGGCATGTCTGTTCCAAAATAATATAAATCGGAAAAAAAAAACATTTGATGTTGGCGATGAAGGCCTCAACTATGTGGATAGGAAGCTAAATTATTTATGAGGAGCTTTGAATAATAATTTGAGATTCATTAGAACAGAGATTATTGTATCATTATCAGTGGAACTGCATTTCAGCATGGAGAACAAAGTCACTACCTTTGCCAGAGGCTTTGTTATATTATTGATTAAGTTGGATACCAATTAGCACACAGCTGCCTTGAACTGATGAATCTCATTGTCCCCGAATCCAATTCAAACTGCAGCTTCTGTATCCAGATAAGGAGGCAAAGGCTGGCCTTGAATTGATATTTTCTGCAGTAAGAACATGAAAACAAGAGAGAGAATCACACTTTACCATTACCCGTGGTATCTTCTTGTGTTTTTTTGTGTGGGATTTGAAAGTGTGAGAATCGTCTGGTTTAGCATTTTCAAGTTATGATTGCTTAGGCACAGGCATTTTTTAATGTACATTTATTGACTCAAAGTTCCATTTAAAGAGAAAAGGGGGTTCTGCCCTTTTCTCTGGGTTTGACTGACAACACAATTTAAAACATTTCAAAGGCTAGCTGCAGCAAGTTTCCTGGGAAGTAATTTCAATCCTTTGACATTTTACGTGCTATGTAACACTAATTTGAAAATGTGTTGTTTTATTATTCCTGGCCTGTCCCATATTTCATCAAATGTTAATAATTTCAGACATCAATTTAAATAATAATTAAGCAATCTGCTGAGAAAATGCAGAATCTGCAGAAGGAAATGATCAGTCAACATTTTAAGTAAAGACCCTTCATCTGGACTGAAAGAGCAGAGAGGAGATATGGCTCAAGAGAGAGCTAGATAGGGCTCTTAAAGATAGAAACATAGAAACATAGAAATTAGGTGCAGGAGTAGGCCATTCGGCCCTTCGAGCCTGCACCGCCATTCAATATGATCATGGCTGATCATCCAACTCAGTATCCCATACCTGCCTTCTCTCCATACCCCCTGATCCCCTTAGCCACAAGGGCCACATCTAACTCCCTCTTGAATATAGCCAATGAACTGGCCTCAACTACCCTCTGTGGCAGATAGCGGAGTCAGGGGATATGGGGAGAAGGCAGGAACGGGGTACTGATTGGGGATGATCAGCCATGATCACATTGAATGGCGGTGTTGGCTCGAAGGGTCGAATGGCCTACTCCTGCACCTATTGTCTATTGAGTAGCCAGTGCAAAGAGGTGAGGGAGGAAAACTGGAAAGTAATATGCAAATTCACCTTAGGAGGGGTTGGATGGCAGATGATGTCAGGTGGTTAGAATTAGTGACACAATCTGATAAGATACTGACTCTCAACCTTCTGCTCTTTCAGTCCAGATGAAAGGTCCAGACCGGAAAAGTCGACTGTCCATTTTCTTCACAGATGCTACTTGACCCATTGACTTCCTTCAGTCAATTGTTTGTTGCTCCAGATTCCAACATCTGCAGTCACTTGTGTTTGCACTTCAAGAAATAAAGTGGGTACATGATATGTGATAAAATGTGATGCAAAGTTATTTTGAGCCAAGAAGAAACCTGAAGTTACATTATGATTGTGGTACTGATGTGTTGACAGTTCCTCAGTGGGATCAGTAGAGCGTAAATGACTGTTATGATGTTTCGGAAAGGAGCAAGAGATAATGGCTTTCTGATGGCTGTGTTTACTATCCTGACCATTTGTAATGGCTTCTGATTGTTGTTCTACCACAGATGGACAAAACCAAATCATGTGTAATCTTGTAATGATTAGATACGTGAAATGCTTATAGGTGAATAAAGATGAGAAGAATCAACATTTAAGTTGAATGAATCAATGAGCTGAAAGGACAGGGAGACCAAAATGTTCAGTGAATATGTGGAACACAGATGAAAAGGTGTAGGAGGGAATATTGTGCTATTTCCTACATGATATTTAATTTACTTAATTTAAAGAATTACAAATTTACCAGCCTCATAGTTTGATTGAGAGTCGAGAGTGTTTTATGTGTCCCATAACCAAACAATGAAATTCTTAATTACAGCAGCACAACAGATATGTTTGACCTGTACATTGGTGTGATTTGAATTAAAAAAAGAATTAAAGGAGAATATTATAGCCCAAACCAGATTTTGGAAATAGTACATTGATATCTAGTCTGTTCTCCTATTACTAATTGTTTTATCCTTGGGGATGATTTTAACACAACCTACTTGACAGAAGCAATGTAAACGAACAGTTAATATTCTCCGAAACCTCCTCTTTTGTTCTCTTACCAACACTGCCATAGTTGATAGTTGAGGTATCGGCTTGAAGCCTGTTCAGCAATATAAACAGATTAGAAAAAGTGTCTCGACCCGAAATGTCACCCATTGCTTCTCTCCAGAGATGTTGCCTGTTCCGCTGAGTTACTCCAGCATTTTGTGCCTACCTTGGAAATATACTGTTCTTTCTGCCTGTGCCAGGCCAGGTGAATTATATTCCATCCAAGTTTGCTAATGTATTTTATGGTACATAAACTTTACAAACTTTTTTCTTTCCATGGGTGGTTCTGAATATTGTGAGATTGAATTCAACAGGGGATCTCACACTTCCATATGTGTAACGTGGTTGAGTTGACACCGAATTATTTGACAAGGTTGATACTGTTTGCATTAGCACAAGCTATGCAGTTCGAACAAGCTCATGTGTCGAGATGTAATTCTCTCTCTCTCTCTCTCTCTCTCTCCTAACTCAGGCAGTGCACAAGTGTTCTATAAATTAAAGCTAGTTCTTGCTCTGGAAACAGCAAGGAATCTATTTTGAAATGGAGTGGTTTCTGTCAGAGTAATTAGACTCCTCATTGCCAACTTTCTGTGGTGGGGTGAGAAGAAGTGTGGAAGGTGGGGAATAAATTTAGAATGAGCTGATTAAAAGGGAGTTACTGGAAATGATGCCTCTGAAATACCAAACGTGCAATCAATGGCTGATTATCCTAATGTTCAGTTACAGCTGTGGAGGTACCTAATTGTATCTAGTAATGAGCCTTCATTACCTACAGATGGTAAAATAAGGATTGCCTCAAATATATGCTGCTGAGGACCAGGGAGAGGTGGAGAAACAACATTTTGGTGATTTGAAGCACCACAACAGTATGTGGTTCAAGACCCTGGCGGCCAGGTGTCAACTCCCAACTCCACAATATGGTCAACGGCAATACACTCCGCAATCCAACAGCCAGAGACAACTTCACCTGTGGGAGGGTCTGCCTGGCAAGGATAGGCCTAGTCAGCCACAGCAGAAAATGCAACCACAGATGAAACATTCCCCTCTCCAAACAGGACAACATCAAAGGCTGCGCCATCATTTTTCACAGATGGATGGATGCAAACACATAGAAACATAGAAAATAGTTGCAGGAGTAAGCCATTCGGCCCTTCGAGCCTGCACCGCCATTCAATATGATCATGGCTGATCATCCAACTCAGTATCCTGTACCTTCCTTCTCTCCATACCCCCTGATCCCTTTAGCCACAAGGGCCACAACTAACTCCCTCTTAAATATAGCCAATGAAGTGGCCTCAACTACCTTCTGCGGCAGAGAATTCCAGAGATTCGCCACTCTCTGTGTGAAAAAAGTTTTCTTCATCTCAGTCCTAAAAGATTTCCCCCTTATCCTTAAACTGTGACCCCTAGTTCTGGACATATGCAAATAGTGCAGTTGCTGGACAGGTCTGTGCTGATAATATCAATAACAAATGCTTGGCTCTTGTGTTGGGTTTAGGTCATATGTAGTAAGATCAGAAATAGGCCATTCGGCCCATCAAGTTTACTCTGCCATTCAATCATGGCTGATCTATTTCTCCCTCCAACCCCATTTTCCTGCCTTCTCCTCATAACCCCTGGCATCTGTACTAATCAAGTATCTAGCTCTGCCTTAAATATATCCATTGACTTGGCCTCCACAGCCCTCTCTGGCAAATATTTCCCAGATTCATCACCCTCTGGCAAAATACATTCCTTCTCATCTCCTTCCCAAATAAACATCTAATTCTGAGGCTATGACCTCTAGCCCCAGACTCTCCCATGAGTGGAAACATCCTTCCCACAGCAACTCTATCCAAGCCTCAAGGCTTATGAATATTATTGAGATAAAACCCACCTACATGATGTTAAAAAAAATCCTTGCAGTGCAGGGTGGCTAAGGTATATAACATCATAGGGGAATTGATTGGGTGAATAAACAGAGTCTTTTACCCAAGGCAAGGGAATCAAGAACCCCGGGACGTGAAAGGAGAAAGATTCAGTAAGAATTAATAGGGAATTTTTCTTCACTCATAGGGTGTTCGGTATATGTAGTGAGCTGCCAAAGGAAATAGTTGAGGTCAGTACAATAACCATATTTAAATTCAGTTGGACAGGATAGGAAAGGTTCAGATGCGGGCAAAGTGCAAGCAAATGGGACTAGCTGAGATGGGCATTTTGGTCGGCCTGGCTTTGGCCGGAGTTGCACTGAAGGATCTGTTTCCATGTTGTATGTCTTTCTAGCTCTCACTCTATGACCTCAATAAGATCCCCCCAAAGCCTCCTTTGGTCTGAGGAATAAAGTCGTAGCTTGTCCAACCTCTCCCTGTATCCTAAGCCATTGAGTCCTGGCAACATCCTTGTAAATCTTCTCTATATTCTTTCTAACATAATCTTTCCAAAGCAGGATGACCAAAGCTGAACACAATAATCCAATAATAAAGTATCTTGTACAACTGTAATAAAACGTCCAAAAACAAATTTTCGGAATACCATGTGCCAAAAGTCTTCTCTACTATCCTATAATAATAATAATAATAATAATAATAATAAATTTTATTTATGGGCGCCTTTCAAGAGTCTCAAGGACACCTTACAAAAATTTAGCAGGTAGAGGAAAAACATGTAAGGGGAATGAAATAAATAGTAGAGACATGACTAGTACACAAAGTAAATACAGAATTCAATACAAAACACAGTATGAGGCAATTAATGCACAGGTGAAAAAGGACGGCACGTGGGGCTAAGGATAGGCAGAGTGAAGAGATGGGTCTTGAGGCGGGACTGGAAGATGGTGAGGGACACGGAATTGCGGATCAGTTGGGGGAGGGAGTTCCAGAGGCTGGGAGCTGCCCTGGAGAAAGCTCTGTCCCCAAAACTGCGGAGGTTAGACTTGTGGATGGAGAGGAGACCAGCTGATGTGGATCTGAGGGACCGTGAGGGTTGGTAGGGGGAGAGGAGGTCAGTGAGATATGGGCGGGCCAGATTGTGGAGGGCTTTGTAGGTGAGGATCAGGATTTTTTAGGTGATCCGGTGGGAGATGGGAAGCCAGTGAAGTTGTTTGAGGACTGGAGCGATGTGATGCCAGGATTTGGTATGGGTGATGAGTCAGGCGGCTGCGTTCTGGACCAGTTGGAGTTGGTTGATATAGGTGGAGCTGATGCCAAAGAGAAGTGAGTTGCAATAGTCCAGTCGGGAGGAGATGAAGGCATGGATGAGCCTTTCAGTCTATCTACCTGCAGTCCCACTTTCAGGAAACTACGTACTTGCACTCTGAGATCCCTCCACTCTGCAACACTTTCCAAGGCCCCACCAGTCACCCTGAAGGTCCAGACTTACCAAAATGCAATACCGCACACCAGACCTCCAATATGAAAAACAACCTTCCACCATCACCCACAGCTTCCTAACATGAAGGCAATTCTGTAGTTGAAAGAGTGACCCTGTTCTCGATTTTTACGACAGGCAAAAAGCAATAGGGTAGGTTGGCAAAGGTAGAAACCAGTATGTGGAAGCTGTTTGGATGGGGATAAGGTATAGTAAAGGCAAGAAGTCACTCGAGGGAAGGTGCACAGGCCCCCGTATAATGACCAAATAGAAAGACAGAGAATGAAAGAGAGCTGGACAGAATGATAATCCTAGTGAATTTTAAACTACATGTACATTTGAAAAATCAAATAGACAAAGATTGCCAACATGGCGAATTGGCAGTTTTTTCATGATAGTTTCATAGAGCAGCAAGTGCTATAGCACACCAGGGAGAAGGATATATTAGACGTGCTAATGTGCAATGAGTTGGAATTAATTAATGACCTCATTGAAAAGGCTCCCTTAAGCAGAAAAAAAATCATAAAATGATTGAATATTACTTTCAGTTTGTTGGAGAGAAGAATGGGTCCAACACTAGTATTTTAAACTTAAATAAGGACAATTATGAAGACATGAAAATAGATTGAGCTGAAGGGAACTGGCAAACTGAGCCATGGGATCAGTCAATCGAGATGCAAAGGCAGATATTTAAAGGAGATCTTTCAGAAAACACAGAACAGACACATTTAAACAAGAAAGAAAATTCCAAGGGGAAGGCCCAATATCTCAGTTTAACTGGCAAAGGATTGTATTCATCATAATGTAAAAGCATACAATTTGGCTTAAAACATTGAAACTGGAGTAAATACCTAAGCGGTTAACAAGGTAAGTGAAATTGGAGAATAAGGTAAAGCTAACTAGAAATATAAAAGTAGATAATGATAAGAATTTAGGAGACTGACGGGTGATCTCATTGAGGTGTACAAAATTATGAGGAACATAGAGAGGATGAATGCACAGTCTTTTCCAAGATAGGGAAATTGAACTAGAGTGCATAGGTTAAAGGTGAGAGGGAAAACATTAATAGGAACCTAAGGGGCAGCATTTTGCACAAAGGGTGATGGGTATGTAGAATGATCTGCCAGAGGAACGAGCTGAGGTATAGTTTAGTTTATCATAGTCGGGTGTGGTACCTGGACGTGGCGTTGAAGGACAAGAAGCCAAAGCAAAGAAGTGGAAGCCAAAGAACCGAATAGAAACTATGCTGAAACGCCAAATAACCTAAAGCGTACGAAGCCGAAATGCCAACTAACTGAAAAGGTGGGTCGCCTAAAAGCAAATTCACCGAATGGCCGCTCAACAGAAAAGTCAATTAATGGACATGACGTTCCCGGGGGGGGGGACTTGTCAGCAATTGGTCCAGACCCCCGCGTCCATTACATCACTGGCCGGTGGAGATGGGAGGGAGGGGGTGCGGCCACACTGTGATGGACTGTGGGTTGGGTGGAGCAGAGGTGTGGGACAGGCTGGTCCCTCCGCCAACCCAGAGTCACTGACCGCGGTGCACCGCCATCAGACACCAACTCCCACACCAGGGTGATTGTAAGGACAGGGAAATAATCCCACCGCTTAATTAACCAGGTTCCCGAATGTAAGAACTATTTATACATGTAACATTTTTGTTTTTAAATCTGCCAAAGATCATAGAGTGGATTCACGTCTGACTACACTTATGCAGAGCTGCTATGGAAGTTGAGAAAACTGGCACTGCCAGCAGTCCATGTGAAAGGACAGCACCTACCAACAATGAAGGCACTATGAAACCAGCTGCCGTAAGCTCTTCCTACAGGATGGGATTTTAACTCGGCATCAAAAATCAAAAGAGTTGCATTGATTTAAAAACAAAAATGTTACATGTATAAATAGTTCTTACATTTGGGAACCTGGTTAATTAAGTGGTGGGATTATTTCCCTGTCCTAACTATGCCTTTGCTTTAGCCGGTGGTCACATCCATTCCATCCCTCCCTCGCAAAGATGTGAGATTTCATTAAGAGCGCACTTGGTTGAATAGACGCAAGCGGCATGTAAAGCGTCTCTTCCATGCGAGCAATACGTGAAGCCGATGAAATGAGGCAACTGTCACACCAAAGATAGACACAAAATGCTGGAGTGACTCAGTGAGACAGGCAGCATCTCTGGAGAGAAGGATTGGGTGGCGTTTCAGGTCGAGACTCTTCAGACTCAGTCTGCAGGTCTGAAGAATGGTCTTGGCACGAAACCTCACCCATTCCTCTCCAAAGATGCTGCCTGTTCCACTGAGTTACTCCAGCTTTTTGTGTCCATCTTCAGTTGCAAAAGACAAAACAACAAAAAAACAGTTTACATAGATAATATAATAGAAGGGTGTAGAGTTAGTTGTGCATGGGACCTTGTGTGAAACTCCTTCTTCCGCAGGCAGCGGAGGCGTTTGCCTGACCAGACGGTAACAGTCCGTTGCAAATTAAATGTTTGCTTCTTGTTTGTCGTGGGAAAGGGCAGGCAACCAGACGGTAATAAATAAAATGTGCTTCTTGTTGTCAGGGGGGGGGGGGGGGAGTGGGAGGAGTTAAAATTGTTCATTGTCATGCACACTTGTCATCGCCCGCCCGCCAGGGAATCACCTGTGTGGGGTCAGGGTCCCGGGGGGGGGGTTTTAAAAGCGATTTCACTAGGGGTCTCCGAGCCATCTCTGTCTCCGTGGCCAGGGGTCGGGGGGGGAATCACCTGGTGTGTGGTGTCAGGGGGGTCAGGGTCCTGGTGTGGATGTCGGGGTCCAGGGGGTGGGGTGAATCACCTGGTGTGGGTGGGGGTCAGGGGTCCAGGGGGCTGGTGTGGGGGGGTCCAGGGGTCGGGGGGGAATCACCTGGTGTGGGGGTTGGGGTCCGATGGCGGTGCACTGGTGTCAGTGACTCTGGGTTGGCAGAGGGACCAGTCTGTCCCACACATCCGTCTGTCCCACACCTCCGCTCCACGCGACCCACAGGCCATCACAGTGTGGCCGCATGGGAGAGACGAGGCGGAGGGCGGCCGTGGCCATGGGAGAGTGGGGGCTGTCCTGAGGGATGCGCTCCTTCGACGCCACGTCCTCACGCGCTTGGGTTCAGATTGCCCAGTCACCTATGGCTTGTGTTGGAAAATGACCCCCACCCTCCCATCTCCACTGGCCAGTGATGTGATGGACACGGGGGTCTGGACCAATCGCTGACAAGTCCCACCCCCCCAGCAACGTCATGTCCGTTATTTGACTTTTCTGTTGAGCGGCATTCAGTTAGTTGGCTTGTAGGCTACGCAGCCTTTTGGGTAGGTGGTGTTTCGGTAGAGCGGCCATTCGGTTAGTTTGCTTTTAGGCGACGAAGCCTTTCGGTCAATTGGCTTTTAGGTGTCCCACCCTTTCGGTTAGTTGGCGTTTCGGCTTTGTTTCCATCCGGTTACTTGGCTTCCACTTCTTTGCTTTGGCTTCTCGTCCTTCAACGCCACGCCTCACACGGTCAGGTGTGCCGAGGATCAATTAAAAACTTTTGTTTGTGCACTATCGAGTTGAGAAGTCTATATTTGAATACAATCAAGCCATCTATAGTGCACAGATAAATAATAAAGCTTATAACATTTAGTGCAAAGATGTAACATTGAAGTCCAATTAAGTCTGATTAAAGATAGTTCCAAAATCTCCAATAAGATAGATGAGAGTTCAGGACTGCACTCAAGCTGATCGGAGGACCATTCAGTTACCTGATAATAACTAGGAAGAAACTGCTCCTGAATCTTTTCAGGACTTCTGTACCTCCTGCCTGATGGACGAGGGAAGAGGAAGTGATTGGCGTGAGACTGATCCTTGACGGCACTGGCAGCCTTGCCGAGGTTGTGTGAAGTGTAGATGGGGTCAATGGAAGGGAGGCTGAAAAGTCATTTTGCCAGGTATATGGATAGGGTAGCTTTAGAATATGCTAGAGTAATACAGCATAGAAACAGGCCCTTAGGCCAAATATGCTTCATTTACACTCGTCCCACCTGCGTGTGCATGGCCCATATCCCCCTAAACCTATCCTATCGATGTATCTGTCTAAATGTCTCTGAAAAGTTATGATAGTACCTGCCTCGCTACCTCTTCCTGCAGCTTGTTTCATCTACCCACCACCCATTGTACAAGATAAAATTTATTCTGTGGTTTCCTATGTAACCCCCCCCCCCCCCCCCCCCCACCCCCACCTTAAACCTCTAGGCAAAGACTTTGTGCATTTACCTGATCCTCGTAAATCTTCTCACCACCCTTTCCAGCTCGACAACATCTTTCCTATAACATGGCAACAAAAACGCAATACTCTAAAGATGGTCTCACCAATGTCTTATACAATTGTAACATGACCTTCCAACTTCTATGCTGTATTACTCTGACTGATGAAGGCCAATTTGTCGAAACCTTCTGGGCCACCCCTTCTACCTGTGATGCCACTTTCAATGAACTATGTACCTGCACTCCTAGAACTCACCTAGGCGGCACACATGTCGCCACATTTTAATGTAATTTTGTTGGTGCCAAAACATGGTGACACTTATGTACTGCCGAGGTGAGGTCTGCTTTATGATTTTACTGGGTTGTATGCAAAATAAAGCATTTCACTGTACCGAGGTGCATGTTACAATAATGTATAATTGAATTTCGCCGAACACCTCCGCTCAGTCCGCAATAACCAACCTGACCTCCCGGTGGCTCAGCACTTCAACTCCCCCTCCCATTCCCAATCCGACCTCTCTGTCCTAGGTCTCCTCCATTGCCAGAGTGAGCAACAGCGGAAATTGGAGGAACAGCACCTCATATTCCGCCTGGGGACCTTGCGTCCGGATGGCATTAACATTGAATTCTCCCAATTTTGCTAGCCCTTGCTGTCTCCTCCCCTTCCTTAACCCTCTAGCTGTCTCCTTCCACCCTCCTATCCGCCCGCCCTCGGGCTCCTCCTCCTCCCCTTTCCCTTCCTTCTCCCCCCCCACCCCCCATCAGTCTGAAGAAGGGTTTCGGCCCGAAACGTCGCCTATTTCCTTCGCTCCATAGATGCTGCTGCACCCGCTGAGTTTCTCCAGCAATTTTGTGTACCTTCGATCTTCCAGCATCTGCAGTTCCTTCTTGAACACCATGTATAATTGAATCATTGGTTTGTGTTTTTTTTATTGTCACGTGTACCGAGGTACAATGAAAAGCTTTGTTTTGCATGCTAATCAAATAATACCATTCATAAATCCAAATTACCCAAATTTGAGTGTAACTGGTAGAGCAAAAGGGAAAGATACAGGGTTCAGAATAAACAAAGAATCATCATAAGATCATGTGTAATAAGAGTAAAATTAGGCCATTCGACCGATCTAAGGCTACTCCACCATTCAATAATGCCTAATCTATCTCTCCCACCTAACCCCATTCTCCTGCCTCAGAACATAGAACATAGGTTATGGGGAGAACATTTTCTATCCTATTACTTCTCCCCATAACCTCTAATCGTACTATTCAATAATCTATCTATCTCTGCCTTAAATATATCTACTAACTTTGCCTCCACAGCCTTCTGTGGCAAAGAATTCCACAGATTCATCACCCTCTGACTAAAGAAATTCCTCCTCATATCCTTCCTAAAAGAACATCCTTTAATTCTGAGGCTATGACCTCTAGTCCTGGACTCTCCCACTAGTGGAAACATCCTCTCCATATCCATTCTATCCAAGCCTTTCACTATTCTGTATGTTTCAGTGAGGTCCTCCCTCATTCTTCTAAACTCCGGGGAATTATGGGCCCAGTGCTGTCAAATGCTCATCATATGCTATCAAATGTTCATCATATGTTATGAGCTTTTCTTGAGTGCTCCTATTGGCTGCTTCATAAAAGCACTCTTTGCAATATTTATGGATATAATCACGTCTTGCAGCAGATCCAAATATATGAAGGGATATATGAAATCATAACAGACCTTGCATGTACTATTCAAAGCAAAGCAGATGAACTGAGAGTACGAATAAGTAAGCAGGTATGATCTGTCAGTCATTGCAGTGTCATGGCTGCACGATGACATAAATGATACCTGAATATTGAAGAACACACAAACGATTTAAAGCGAGGAAAAGATGAAAGAATGGTGTTTAAGAGTCAAGAATGACGAATTGTCATGTGCACCAACAGCAGAATAATGAAATTCTTACTTTGCAGTAGCATAAAAGACCGGCAAACACAACACACATAGATAATATAACAAACAAAAACGCCATAAAAGAATAACTCCGATACAAGTGCAAAAAAACACCACTAACATAGAAACATAGAAATTAGGTGCAGTAGTAGGCCACTCGGCCCTTCGAGCCTGCACCGTCATTCAATATGATCATGGCTGATCATCCAACTCAGTATCCCGTACCTGCCTTCTCTCCATACCCTCTGATCCCCTTGGCCACAAGTTCTTAGTGCAGCCAAAGACAGACTATAGTTCATAATTGAGGTTGGTGTTGTATCAAGAGCCTGATGTTTGTTGGGTAGAAACTGTTATAGAACGTGTCACAACTTCCAGACTCCTGTATCATTTTCCCTATGATAGGAGTAAAATGAGAGCGTGGCCAGGATGATGTTAGTCTTTAATGATACAGGCTGCCTTTTTAACAGATCCTCCAACAGATCCCTTTGATGGTTGGGAGTTCAGTACCCGTTATAGATCAGGCAGTGTCCACCACTCTCTCTGATCTCCTTCATTCCTGTGTGTACGAGTTGCCAAACCAGGTTGTGATGCAACCAGTCAATATGACAATAGACAATAGGTGCAGGAGTAGGCCATTTGGCCCTTCGAACCAGCACTGCCATTTAATGTGATCATGGCTGATCATCCCCAATCAGTACCCCGTTCCTGCATTCTCCCCATATCCCCTGATCCTCTGTTATTTTAAGCCCCATCAAGCTCTCTCTTGAAGGCATCCAGAGAACCTGCCTCCACCGCCCTATGAGGCAACGAATTCCACAGACTCACAACTCTCTGTGAGAGAAAGGGTTTCCTCATCTCCGTTCTAAATGGCTTATTCCTTATTTTTAAACTGTGGCCCCTGGTTCGCGACTCCCCATCATCAGGAACATGTTTCCTGCCTCTAGCATGTCCAAAACCTTAACAATCTTATATGGTTCAATGAGATCCCTTCTCATCCTTCTAAACTCCAGAGTGTACAAGCGCAGCCGCTCCATTCTCTCAGCATATGACAGTCCCGCCATCCCGGGAATTAACCTTGTAAACCTACGCTGCACTCCCTCAATAGCAAGAACGTCCTTCCTCAAATTAGGGGACCAAAACTGCACACAATACTCCAGGTGTGGTCTCACTAGGGTTCTGTACAACTGCAGAAGGACCTCTTTGCTCCTATATTCGACTCCTCTTGTTATAAAGGCCAACATGCCATTCACTTTCTTCATTGCCTGCTGTACCTGCATGCTTACTTTCATAGACTGATGAACAAGGACCCCCAGATCCCGTTGTACTTCCCCTTTTCCCAACTTGACGCCATTTAGATAGTAATCTGCCTTCCTGCTCTTGCTACCAAAGTGGATAACCTCACATTTTTCCGCATTAAACGTCATCTGCTATGCATCTGCCCACTCCCCCAACCTGTCCAAGTCACCCTGCATTCTCATAGCATCCTCTTCACAGTTCACACAGCCACCCAGCTTTGTCTCATCTGCAAATTTGCTAATGTTACTTTGAATCCCTTCATCCAAATCATTGTAAATACCTGCGGTCCCAGCACCGAGCCTTGTGGTACCCCACTAGTCACTGCCTGCCCTTCTGAAAGGGACCCGTTAATTCCTACTTTGTTTAATGTCTGACAACCAATTTTCTATCCATGTCAGCACTCTACCCCCAATACCATGTGCCCTAATTTTGCCCACTAATTTCCTATGTGGGACTCCTATATGCTCTTTACCATAGACATGTTGAAGTTCGAGAGAGTATTTGTCCACATACCAAACCATACTGACACACTAAAGGCATTCTTTATGATTGTGTCAAATGCTTCAGACTGTGAACTGACAAGTTTCTGGGTCCTGATGAACCTTGAGGTTCAAACAAAGTGGAGAGTGAGAAAGTTGATGCATTTACTTTGATTTTCCAAAATTACCAAGAATTGGTAAAGATCCATTGGATTAGAAAATAGAGGGAAAAAGGGGTTACAGGGAGGACAATGTTACATATTTTCATGAAAAGTAGAAAGATTCATAAGCAAGGGGCTGGAAGGTTAACACATTTAGAGCGTTCGTTGATGATTCTCCCATGATATCGGATGTCTTACTTGCTGGAATTAAAAAATATGTACGTAATTTTATCTCCTGCATACTTCAATTATCACTCCAAAATCTCATTTCCAATTATCAAACTTGTTAATGACCCTCCATTTCATTTATTTTTATCTGTTTAAAGAAATTGGTATTCTGCACACACTGATTTTCTCACATTATCCAGTGTCAAATGGTGTAAGAGATCAGTGAGAGCAGTGAAATTAAAGGTATTATGGTGGAGCTCAGTTTAACAATGAGATGTCATTTGCATTCTGAGAAGAGTTGTTGACCCAAAACCTTGCTTCTCTTACTCTCTCCACAGATACATGACAGCATTGAGTTTTTCCAGCATTTTTTAATTCTGTGTCAGATTTGTTAGCTGTAGTTAACACCCACACACTACCATTTTAGACAATAGACAATAGGTGCAGGAGTAGGCCATTCGGCCATTCGAGCTGGCACCGCCATTCAATGTGATCATGGCTGATCATCCACAATCAATACCCCGTTTCTACCTTCTGCCCATATCCCTTAACGCTGCTATCCCTAAGAGCTCTATCTAACTCTCTCTTGAAAGCACCCAGAGAAACAGCCTCCACCGCACGCTGAGGCAGCGAATTCCACACACTCACAACTCTCTGTGTGAAAACATTTTTCCTCATCTCCATGCCACTTATTCTTAAACTGTGGCTCCTGTTTCTGGACCCCCCAACATTGGGAACATGTTTCCTGCCTCTAGCGTGTCCAAACCCTAAATAATCTTATAAGTTTCAATAAGATCCCCTCTCATCCTTCTAGATTCCAGAGTATACAAGCCCAGCTGCCCCAATCTATCAGCATATGACAGTCCCACCATACCGGGAATTAACCTCGTGAACCTATGCTGCACTCCCCCCAATGGCAAGAATGTCCTTCCTCAAGTTTGGAGACCAGAACTGCACACAATACTCCAGGTGTTCTCACTAGGGCCCTGTACAACTGCAGGAGGACCACTTTGTTCCTATACTCAACACCTCTTGTTAAGAAGGCCAACATGTCATTCGCCTTCTTCACTGCATCACCATTCAATTTGATCATGGCTGATCATCCAAAATCAGTACCCTGTTCCTGCTTTTTCCTCATATCCCTTGATTAAGTTTGTCCCAAGGGCTAAATCTAATTCTCTCTTGAAAAACATCCAGTGAATTGACCTCCATTGCCTTCTGTGGCAGAGAATTCCACAGATTCACAACTCACTGGGTGAAGAAGCTTATCCTCACATGGAGAACATACACACTCTGTACAGACAGCACCCATAGTCAGGATCACACCTGTAGTGTCTGGCACTGTAAGGCAGCAACTTTACCACTGTGCCACCATGCCACCCCAAATCAATATCAAATACCAATACCAGTCATCCACTTCCCTACCACCACTCTGAAGGGATCATTCCCATTGTGATTCCCCAATCTGCTCTTCCATTTGCACCGTTTTCTCTCTCCCACAGCACTTTCCCATGCAACCTCTTCTTTTATCTTGTACCTTCCCATCAATCAATGACTGAAATGGTCTGTCCCTATGAAGACCAGGAAAGAAGCAACAAAAAATATTTAACTGCAGAAACACTGTCCAAAAGGACTTCTATGATGTCCAAGATCTGATATCATAGAAGACATGAGGTTGCTTTGGCAAGTAAGGTGAAAGTAAATCCAAAGTATTTCTACAGCTATATTAATAGCAAAAGGATAACAAGGGATAAAATTGGTCCATTGCAGAGCCAAAAGAGATGGGGGAGATATTGAACAATTTATTTTCTTCGGTATTCACCAAGGAGAAGGATATTGAATTATGTGAGGTAAGGGAAACTAGTAGAGTAGCTATGGATACTATGTGTTTCAAAGTAAAAGAAGTACTGACACTTTTGAAAAATACAAAAGTGGATAAGTCTCCAGGTCCTGACAGGATATTCCCTAGGACATTGAGGGAAGTTAGTGTAGAAATAGCCGGGGCTATGACAGAAATATTTCAAATGTCATTAGAAATGGGAACAGTCCCCAAGGATTGGCGTACTGCATATGTTGTTTAAAAAGGGTTCTAAGAGTAAACCTAGCAATTATAGGCCTGTTAGTTTGACTTCAGTGGTGGGCAAATTAATGGAAAAGATACTTGGAGATAATATATATAAGCATCTGGATAAACAGGGTCTGATTAGGAACAGTCAGCATGGATTTGTGCCTGGAAGGTCATGTTTGACTAATCTTCTTGAATTTTTTGAAGAGGTTACTAGGGAAATTGACGAGGGTAAAGCAGTGGATGTTGTCTATATGGACTTTAGTAAGGCCTTTGACAAGGTTCCTCATGGAAAGTTGGTTAAGAAGGTTCAACTGTTGGGTATAAATGCAGGAATAGCAAGATGGATTCAACAGTGGCTGAATGGGAGAAGCCAGGGGGTAATGGTGGATGGTTGTTTGTCGGGTTGGAGGCAGGTGACTAGTGGGGTGCCTCAGGGATCGGTGTTGGGTCCTTTGTTGTTTGTCATGTACATCAATGATCTGGATGAAGGTGTGGTAAATTGGATTAATAAGTATGCAGATGATACCAAGATAGGGGTGTTGTGGATAATGAAGAGGATTTCCAAAGTCTACAGAGTGATTTAGGCCATTTGGAAGATGGCAGATGGAGTTTAATTCCGATAAATGTGAGGTGCTACACCTTGGCAGGACAAATCAAAATAGGACGTGCATGGTAAATGGTAGGGAATTGAAGAATACAGTTGAACAGAGGGATCTGGGAATAACCGTACATAGTTCCTTGAAGGTGGAATCTCATATAGATAGGGTGGTAAAGAAAGCTTTTGGTATGCTAGCCTTTATAAATCAGAGCATTGAGTATAGAAGCTGGGATGTAATGTTAAAATTGTACAAGGCATTGGTGAGACCAAATCTGGAGTATGGTGTACAATTTTGGTCGCCCAATTATAGGAAGGATGTCAACAAAATAGATAGAGTACAGAGGAGATTTACTAGAATGTTGCCTGGGTTTCACCAACTAAGTTACAGAGATAGGTTGAATAAGTTAGGTCTTTATTCTCTGGAGCGCAGAAGGTTAAGGGGGGACTTGATAGAGGTCTTTAAAATGATGAGAGGGATGGACAGAGTTGATGTGGATCAGCTTTTCCCTTTGAGAATAGGGAAGATTCAAACAAGAGGACATGACTTCAGAATTAAGGGACAGAAGTTTAGGGGTAACATGAGGGGGAACTTCTTTACTCAGAGAGTGGTAGCGGCGTGGAATGAGCTTACAATGGAAGTGGTGGCGGCAGATTCGTTGGTATAATTGAAAAATAAATTGGATAGGCATATGGATGAGAAGGGAATGGAGGGTTATGGTATCAGTGCAGGCAGGTGGGACTAAGGGAAAAAAGTTGTTCGGCACGGACTTGTAGGGCCGAGATGGCCTGTTTCCGTGCTGTAATTGTTATATGGTTATATGTTTACAATAACAGCACCATATTCCTTCATGCTGGAAGGCTCTCACCATGGAAGAGGTTTCCATCAGACCAATTATTTAATTTGCCAGAGGTTGATTGGTGCAATCCTAGTTTAAACTTTCCTTGATGTAAAGAGCCACTAATCTCACTGCGCTAATTGGATGAGGCAGAATTGTGGATCGTTAACATGGGCTGTTGCTAGTGTGATTTTTGTTTTAGCACTGTAATTAGGATGCGATTTTGCTACTTCGTCTGCTTGATTCGCAATATATTTTCAGTTACAGCTGCTTGTGCTTTTGTCATGCTTTCCCAACCCTCATTTAAATTTGGCTCCTCTGGCTTAAAGGTGATTGAATTGTGTGGGATATTTAATTCCAGACAGTTTCAGTACTTGATGGATTCAGTATTTTGAGCTGTCACTTTTGTTATTAATCTTAATTTAGCATTGTGAAACTGCTGCATTATGTAACGAGGTGGTGTGGAGACAGGACTGCGACTCCACAAAAAATGTCTATCAGCACAATCATAACAAGTGTGGATGAGGCTGAATAAGATATTCCCTCAATCTATTTTTCTCAGTCAGTTGTAAGTCTAATCTGCTATCTTGCCCTTAGAATTCAGTAAATTTATTCCGCGGAAGTGTCACCAATCAGTAATAGATGGGCAATGAAATTGTTTATTTTTGTATGTTCTGTGCCCTTGCTACCCATTAGCGCCTCTGACAAATAGTGCCATAAAGCTCCTGAACATGACACAACACTAACCTCAACAATGAACATTGGTCTGTTGTTGGTTGCATGAAGGACCTGAAATTCCTGCATGAAAGTATGTGGAATTCTCTGCCTCAGGTGGAGGCAGGTTCTCTGGATGCTTTCAAGAGAGAGCTAGATAGGGCTCTTAAACATAGCAGAGTCAGGGTATATGGGGAGAAGGCAGGAACGGGGTACTGATTGGGGATGATCAGCCATGATCACATTGAATGGCGGTGCTGGCTCGAAGGGCCAAATAGCCTACTCCTACACCTATTGTCTATTGACTTTTGATTTTTTGCAATTCTATGAGGGTTATTATTTCATTGAAATGTTGTTATTATATATTATCTCTGTGTATTGTGTGAATCAGCCTATAATGCTGCTGCAAGTAAGAATTTCATTGTTCCATTGACAGTTCACATAATAATTTAACGCTCTTGTTTCTTGAATCTTGACTCTTAACAACAGAAAGTATAGATTGATCAGCTTCAGTGGGTGCAAAGCAACAATCAACAGGAGGTTCTTTCTGACGATATGATTGAATATAACTATGACAGGTTCTCAGTTTGGCTTTTGGAAAGCTCATTCAACTTTAGCACTACTCCCAAGATGGCATCAATGATTTTACACATGTTGGTTGAGTCTTAGGCATGTATTAATTTGAAGCACAGAAAATAGCTGAATAATTTCAGAAAATGAATTTCTGGATTTGGATATGAAGCAAGCCAATGAAAGGATGTCAGCTCCTGTTTTTAAAAAAATTTCATATGAAATTGAAATATACACTTATAGGACAATTGATTAAATTACAATCTTAAAACAATGATACAATTATAATAAGCCACTGTAACACTTTATAAAATAGAGCGGTCTATATATGTAATGAAGATTGTTTGCAACTTTGCAACAATTCGTACCATTCTAATCATTTCCCTCGGAAGCCAGAAGAATGGTGCTCGGAAGACACTTGTCAAAATTTGAAGTGTAAGACAAATTTCTGTCAGTGGTGTCAGATTGAAAGTTTTCCTCTTACTGCAATCCCTTAATAACTGCAATGAAGACTGGGGAGAGTCACCGGTGTTCCTCCTTTCTGTAAAAGATAAACAAGAGCAAGACAGGGAGAGAAAAGGCTTTCCTCTCTGGGGTGCTCATTACGTGCAGTATATGAAGACTGAGAGGATGATTGCAATACATTGTCTTGTTATGGACGAGACACCTTCCTAAAATGGGCAAAGATCTCACTAGACATTTGTGCTATGATTGAAGAAAATGGACAAGTACACACCTGCAGGCTGCAGAGAGACACAAATATACCTTTCTGGCCAGGGAAAGGGACCTTTCAACTGATACAATCTAGTTGATATTAACAATTAATTGTCAGACACATTCATTGGCACTGCTCAAGGCTCGCTGGAGCTAAGAAAGAGTCCAAGTGAGGGTGAATAATCAGGATGATTGAGTGTAGAGTAAAGTAATGGGAGGGGGTGATTAATTGAGCAGAAAATTAGTTGTCATTAATAAACAAATGCTGAAAGTTTGGAATTTGATATGACATTATAAATTTAGTTTCATTTAGAGATACGGTTCAGAAACTGGCCCTTCAGCCTGCTGAGTCTGTGCCAACCATTGATCCACGTATACTAATACTATCTTACACACACTAGGGACACTTTATAATCTTACCAAGCCAATGACCCTACAAACTTGTTCATCTTTGGAATGAACGCACAGAATCTTTTACCCAGAGTGGGAGAATGAAGAACCAGAGGCCTTAGGTTTAAAGAGAGACGGGCAAGATTTAATAGGAACTTTGTTATTATTTTTCAACAAATTAGGTTGGAAATGGGAGGGGGAGTTGAAGTGCTGAGCAACCAGCATTTATGTCTACCTTCGATTTTATCCAGCATCTGCAGTTCCTTCTCTCATAGAAACATAGAAATTAGGTGCAGGAGTAGGCCATTCGGCCCTTCGAGCCTGCATCGCCATTCAATATGATCATGGCTGATCATCCAACTCAGTATCCCGTACCTACCTCTCACAAGGTTTAAAGGGATATGGGCCAAATGTGTGCAAATGGGACCAGCTTAGATGGGTCATCTTCATCAGCATGGACAAGTTGAGCTGAAGGGTTGTTTCCGTGCTGTATAACTCTACGACTCTATGATTATAACTCTATGGGAGGGAAAAAGGCAAGTAAGATAAACAATGAAATCTTGAATGTTGTGGGAATCGCTGGGTACAGAGATTGACTAAGGAAACAAGTTACCAGAGTGAGATAACAAACGAACAGAGCAATATATGTCAACAAGATGAATAGGATATGGAACCGTTAACAATTAGACCAGACAGTGACTGGTGATTACTGCCATTCGCTCTCATCTCCATAGCATTTCTGGAAATGCTCATCGGCACAGTATTTATTAAATGAACAAATGGCAATTTGCAGAAAATATACCCTACATCTATCATTCCTGCTGGTTCACATAAAAAAGATTGCAATGCATTCGGCTTTTACTATGATTTAACACAACAAACACATGGAAATGGATTTACAGAGTATAACTGTGATTCTTGAAGGGGGGATGTGCAAACAGGAAATACAAGACAGAAGCAGAGTGACAACATCAGAGCCCAATCTTCCACCCAAGCTTCCTGAGTACTGGGCCCCCTGCTAGGAGTGTGACAGCATATAATTACATTATTCACAGAGGATTCATTAAAGGGATGAATGTTATTATTCTTCAACATATTAAATTGGATAACATTTTCTTTGCATTTCTGATATCCTTGTATTTTCTTATTGTAAGATGTGAAAGTAAGGACCTATCCTTGTCTTGTATCTATTCGCTGCTTTCCCCAATGGTAAAATCACTCTGCAAATTTTTGGGGGGTAAGTGGTATCATATATTTGACCCTTTTTGACTGACCTTTTCATTGAAAATCAATAACGGTAATCCTTAATTCAAAGCTGTATACACAAATAGTACTAAATACCACATATAAATTATTAGCATTGGTGTAAAAACAAGCCACATTGTGGGTCCTTTCTGGTTTGGTTTAGTTTAGTTTAGAGATACAGCCTTTGGCCCACTGAGACCGTGCTGACCAGCAACCCCCATACACTAGCACTATCCTACACAATAGGGATCATTTACAATTTTACTGAAGCCAATTAACCTACAAACCTGTACATTTGGAATGTGGGAGGAAGCCAGAGCACCCGGAGAACAGCCACGTGGTTGCAGAGAGAACGTACAAACTCCATATAGACAGCACCCGTAGTCAGGATCGAACCCGGGTCTCTGGCGCTGTAATGCAGCAGCTTTATCACTGCATCACTGTGTCGTCCTAATGGATTAATGGTATAATGGAAGCCTTCTCAATTTATATCATATTGTATTCTTGATTTTGAAAGAATAACTTTATATTATCCAAAAGTCAGAGGCTCAGGAGTAAAGGTAATTCTAAGTGAATAAACAGTGTGAATCTTATCAGTGTAACGGGAGAGTTAGAGTAGAAAAGGGGAGTGGAAAAATTGAGATGATTTATGTCATGCCAACAGTTAAAAACGAAGAGTATTTAGTATTCAGTTTTGGTAATCCCTGGTTAAACATACGGTAAATATCTTAGAGCAGATTCATCCTCGATTTCATGTGAACCATTCTTGATCACTGCACATTGCACTTCACTTCCAAAATGTTGTTCCATTACTACTATAATGGTAGGGAATTGAAGAATACAGTTGAACAGAGGGATCTGGGAATAACCGTGCATAGTTCCTTGAAGGTGGAATCTCATATAGATAAGGTGGTAAAGAACGCTTTTGGTGTGCTAGCCTTTATAAATCAGAGCATTGAGTATAGAAGCTGGGATGTAATGTTAAAATTGTACAAGGCATTGGTGAGACCAAATCTGGAGTATGGTGTACAATTTTGGTCGCCCAATTATTGGAAGGATGTCAACAAAAGAGAGAGAGTACAGAGGAGATTTACTAGAATGTTGCCTGGGTTTCAACAACTAAGTTACAGAGATAGGTTGAATAAGTTAGGTCTTTATTCTCTGGAGCGCAGAAGGTTAAGGGGGGACTTGATAGAGGTATTTAAAATGATGAGAGGGATAGACAGAGTTGATGTGGACAAGCTTTTCCATTTGAGAATAGGGAAGATTCAAACAAGAGGACATGACTTCAGAATTAAGGGACAGAATTTTAGGGGTAACATGAGGGGGAACTTCTTTACTCAGAGAGTGGTAGCGGTGTGGAATGAGCTTCCAGTGGAAGTGGTGGCGGCAGGTTCGTTGGTATCATTTAAAAATAAATTGGATAGGCATATGGATGAGAAGAGAATGGATGGTTATGGTATGAGTGCAGGCAGGTGGGACTAAGGGAAAAAAAGTTGTTCAGCACCGACTTGTAGGGCCGAGATGGCCTGTTTCCGTGCTGTAATTGTTATATGGTTATATGGTTATAATACTATGCGCAGAGTGTATGCTATCTCTACCTTATCCACCTTCACCTTTGGGGAGAAAGGATGCAAACTTCTAATAACAAACTGCAAGTGTTCAACCTAGGAATAGTATGCTTGTGAAAACGAGAACTGCGAAAGAAACCATTTTAATTCAAGGTGGCATGGAAGGCACACATATCCGAGGATTAAACATAAATTTGATTCAATTTTCCAGCATTGTTTTTCAAGGATCCCACATACGGATTTTGTTCCATTCAGAAAATAACATATTTCAAAATGATGGTTTGTTATTTTACAGTTCCATTAATAATATTTCACCATCAACATTTCTTCCCACAGAAAGCTGCTGCCTCATCATTAATTCACAATGAGCCATAGTATTTTAACATAAATCTTTGATCGTTATGGATAACAATATTGAAATGCTGATTTCCTGTTTCAGTCTACCTCAGGGCCATTCCTCTCAGTTCAAATTCAAAAGAATCCCAAAGGGAAAAGAGGACTTTGTAGTGACTTTGCAAAGTTTCAGGCTAAGTTTCTTCTTCAGGTTAATCTAAAGCATTCTTTTTTTTTAAACTTTTTTTCTGAAATGTAAATTTTTTGCCCTCCATGGCACATTCGTTCTGCAACAGTTGCAATATCCCTGATGCAAAAGAACATGAAAACTTCAGAAAAAAAGTGGGCAGAGAGCACTCAGCTCCTCAAGTCTGTCTGGCGTCCAATATGATAACGGGCTGTGCAGTTCC
Source organism: Leucoraja erinaceus (assembly GCF_028641065.1). NCBI lineage: Eukaryota > Metazoa > Chordata > Chondrichthyes > Rajiformes > Rajidae > Leucoraja > Leucoraja erinaceus. Next base: position 89,345,031 of record NC_073379.1, read on the forward strand.
AGGGTTCATTTCCACTTATTCATAGAGAGACTAGAAGAGACTCTTCTGTGCTGGTTTCCATATGCATCCACTGACTGTACTAATTGTTAGCAGTGGTACCAACCTGATGAATATGTGATCTGATCAGTTTCACTCTCCCCAGGATCTAAAATAAAGTGTTTTGTCCAGGGATAGTGACACAAGTATGTCATAGAAACATAGAAAATATGTGCAGGAGTAGGCCATTCGTCCCTTGAGGCCAGCAACGCCATTCAATATGATCATGGCTGATCATCCTTTATTCTTAATTGTAATAATTAGGGAACAGCAAATGCTGGTTCACAAAAAAAAAGTGTTGGAGTAATTCAGCGGGTCAGTCAGCATCTCTGAAGAACATGGATAAGCGACATTTTGGGTCAGGAGGGAGATGGGGAGGAAGCACCCTCTTTTGAGACTTACATTTTATTCTACTGTATCAATTATAATGAACTTTAATCTTAAAGTATGTCAACCTAAAAAAAATAAAATTATGAAGTCACTGTAAAACATAAAGTTTTGAGTAGTTTACATTTATGAGCAAACATAGAGAAGCCAAGAATGGAGATAGGTATTGTAATGTTTTGGGTTCCAGAGACGCTGCCTGTCTCGTTGAGTTACTCCAGTTTTTTGTGTCTAACTTCTTTTCTCCTCCCTCTTAAAAACATTTGGACTTGCACCTGTTTCTCTCTCACTCCCCCCTTCCGCCATCGGGAAAACATTCCTCCCTCCAGCTTCACAATTGGCATATTGTCAATCCCTTTGTCCAACACCTGTCTCTTCATCTCTGGTTTTTGTCCAACCATCTGCCCATTAAACCCCCGGCTCCTCCCCTCAGCTGGATCCATGCATTACCTGAATGACTTTGTCCTGCCCTCTCTTACAGCTTTCTTCTTCCCCCACCCCACAACCACTCTGAAGAAGGGTTCCAATCCAAAATGTCACATGTAATATTCTCCAGAGATGCTGCCCGAGTTCAGTTACTCCAGCACTTCGTGCCTTTATGAAACCAGTCTTTCTAACACAGTGAACAAACACACCTGTGTCACTTTACCTTGGGTGCTCTGACCTAGAATAGTCTCTGGAACCATCTGCAAACCAAGCCACTCTTTGAGATTACATTTTATTCTACTGCATCAATTATAATGAACTTCAAACAAAGTATGTCAAACTAAAAAAATTTAAAATATGAAGTCGCTGTAAAACATAGAGTATTGAGTATTTTACATATGTGAACAAACAGAGAAGTCAAGAATGGAGATAGGTATTGTAATGTTTTGTGGTTTGGGGATAGAAAGTCCTTGCAGATTTGTGATTTTAAGTTAAATTAGATGCCTCTTGCCCAGAGAACCCAAACAAATGGAAGTTTGGTTTAAGCTTACCTTTAACACTCTTGTTAGGTTTTGACATCCCCATTCACCAATTTGACCAGGGTAGGAACACTGTTCAAGAGCAAATTACAATTCAAGGTTTCCTGGTCAGTTTATTGTCACATGTACCAGTTAAGGTACAATGACATTTAAGTTACCAAACAGCCATACTATTCAATTGGGGTTCCAAACATTTTACCAGGATTCTGGCTCTATTTTGAGTTCGGAACTTACAGTGGAAAGAATAGGTGGGTCTCATGCTTTCCTTTACCCTCCCCATCATGATAACAATTGACTGATGACCACCTGCAAGAAACCGTGTTCGTTCTGACTTTACCAGGGCCAGTGAAGAAGAACCTAACATTAGATTGTCTGCAATAATTAATCCCATCGATGCAAGACTTTAGTGTATCATTCTTGTCCCATAATAGCATGGACATCCAAGTAGATCCATATAAATATTAAGGAAGACTGAAAGTGCTGGTGTAGCTCAGCAGGTCAGGCAGCATCTCAGGTGAACATGTGTACAATGAATGATGAATGATTTATGTATATTATCTTAGTGGCTCTAGGACTGAGTGTGGGGTGCAATGCCAAATTTTGCCAAGTTGCATTTCCAATACAAGAGGAGGATTCCTGGACTTTCCTGATCAGGTAACATCTGTGCAGGGAATTGTCCAGAGAACCTCTTGGGTCAGGACCCATCTTCAGACTGATGGAAGAGTCCCATCCCGAAACGCCATCTGTCCATTTTCCTCCACAGATGCTGCCAGACCCATTGAGTTTGAAGAAGGGTCCCAATCCGAAATGTCACCTATCCATGTTCTCCAGAGATGCTGCCTGACCTGTTAAATTACTCCAGCTCTTTGTGTCCCATGTTCTAAATCCAAATCAGTTCCTTGTTTCAATGTGCACATTCACAATTCTTTTTGTTGGAACCATTAGTAAAGATCGAAAAAGAAAATTATTATGGAATGATCATTGATTATTCTCTGAAAGTATTTAGTCAGTGTGCAGCTGTTATCAAGAAAGTTAATCATATACCAAAAATAAATCACCCAGGTATCGGATTTTAAATCAGAATTAGTTACTTGGTCCTGCATAATTTAGACTGCAGTATTTACATATGTCGGACATTTGAATCTAATAATATTATGTAACATTCACATGCATGGGTGTCCATTCAGAACTTGGTGATGGCCTGCATTTCCTCCATTTGGTATGGAGACAAGACTTGTGCAGAGTATTCCAGACCCATCTATATAATTGGAGCATGACTTCTCTACTCATATTACAATTCCCTTGCAATGCCTTTTGTCTTCAAAATTGCTAACTGTTACCTGTATGTTAATTTAGGTCCTTCTGAAAACTAACCACCATCTAAAGTAAATGCATTTCGTTGCCTCTGTACTGTACACTGACAATGACAATTAAAATTGAATCTGAATCTGAAGTACTCTAGATCTCTTTTTCTTTCTGGCAAAATGAATGACCATTTTTTCACATAGTTTATTTTTTTATATCATCCTCCCACAATTACCTCATCCATCAATTACTTCATTCCCTAGAGCATCTTTTTGTGTTCTCCACCCCCGCAGTTGCACCAAACTTTACATCATCAACAAAGTTGTATACTTGCACTTAGTTTCCACATCAAGATCATTGATTTAACTTGTGCGATGCTGGGGGGCCTCAAACTGATCTCTACATATCTCTACTTTCCCTTGGAAAGCACCTGGACCTGATGGTATACCCTGTCATGTTTTCAAAACCTTTGCAGACCAACTGGCTGGAGTTTGTATGGACATTTTCAACCTCTCACTTCCGAGGTCTGAGGTTCCTACCTGCTTTAAAAAGGCATCAATAATACCCATGCTCAAGAAGAGCAAGGTGATGTGTCTCAATGACTATCGACCAGTGGCACTAACATCTGTGGTGATGAAGTGCTTTGAGAGGTTGATTATTGAGCAAATCAACTCATATCTCGACAAGAACCTCGACCCACTGCAGTTCGCTTACCGCCACAACAGGTCAACAGTGGATGCAATATCACTGGCTCTCCACTCTGCTCTGGACCACTTGGACAACAAAAACTCGTATGTCAGGCTGGTGTTCACAGACTACAGCTCTGCATTTAATACTATCATCCCCCCAAGCTGGTTACCAAGCTCACGGATCTGGGTCTCTGTGCATCCCTCTGCAATTGGGCCCTCAACTTTCTCATCCACAGACCACAGCCTGTCCGTATTGGTGGAAATATGTCATCCTCGATAACAATCAGCATGGGAGCACCTCAAGGCTGCGTGCTCAGCACCCTGCTGTACTCACTCTATACTCATGACTGTGTAGCCGAACATAGTGCGAACTCCAATATTAAGTTCGCCGACGACACCACTATTGTGGGAAGAATCACAGATGGTGATGAGTCCGAGTATAGAAGTGAGATCGACCGATTAACCAAATGGTGCCAGCGCAATAACCTGGCTCTCAACACCAAGGAACTGATTGCGGACTTCGGAAGGAGAAGGATAGGGATCCACAATCCCGTTTATATCTACGGGACGAAGGTGGAAAGGGTCAAAAACTTCAAATTCCTGGGCGTGCATATTTCCGAAGATCTTTCCTGGTCCCAGCACACTGATGCAATTATAAGGAAGGCACATCAGCGCCTCTACTTCCTGAGAAGATTACGGAGAGTCGGTATGTCAAGGAGGATTCTCTCAAACTTCTACAGGTGCACCGTAGAGAGCATACTGACTGCATCGTGGCCTGGTTCGGCAACTTGAACATCCAGGAGCGGAAAAGACTGCAGAAAGTTATGACCACTGCCCAGTCCATTACGGGCTCTGATCTCCCCACCATAGAAGGGATCTATTGCAGTCGCTGCCTCAAAAAGGCTGCCAACATCATCAAAGACCCACACCATCCTGATCACCCACTCATTTCACCCGTTGCCATCGGGAAGAAGGTACAGAGCCTGAAATCTGTAATATCCAGGTTTAGGAACAGCTTCATCACCACAGTCGTCAGGTTAATAAACACAACATCAAATAAGCTCTGAACAATAATAATAATAATAATAATAATAATAATAATAATAATAATAATTATTATTATTATTATTATTATTATTATTATTATTATTGCACTCTATCTGTTTATTTATTGTGTATATATGGTCTATAGACACACTGAAATTTTATCTTCCATTTTGTATTATGTTTATATATTCCGTTGTGCTGCAGCAAGTAAGAATTTCATTGTCCTATCTGGGACACATGACAATAAAACTCTCTTGACTCTTGACTTCAGTACCTCATTGGTGGCAACCTTCCTTTCTGCTGTTTCACATTTTTCTATCTGTAAAAGAAACCTTAATCTATGTCATACATTTCCCTCGCAACCGTGATCTCTAATTTTGTCTAATGATGTCTTGTAATTCAGATCATTAAGTAGCAAAGTGTGGGTAACATTGCAGTAAGCAAGTTATTTAAAACTAATTGACACGGCAAAACCTGTAAAGATCATTGCAGTTAAATGCAATTTTCAGCCGCTATGGAGCAGCGCTAACCTTGTGCATATCAAGCAATGGGTGTATCCTGGTTAGGAGGGTAAATGGACAGGTAGAGCCAAGAGGAGGGTGGGGGTAGACCTCCTAACAGCGGGGAGATGATAAGTAGAGTAAAAGTGCTGCAGATTATTCAGGTGGAATATGAGGTGCTGTTCCTCCAGTTTGTGTTTGGCCTCACCGTAGTCTACAAACTTAGCCCCCCTACACATCAACGGCGAGTGTGTGGAGAGGGTCAACACCTTCCGGTTTCTCGGCGTCCATATCGCTGCTGACATCTCCTTTTGAACCGACAGCGGTCATCAAGAAGGCTCAGCAGCGGCTGCACTTCCTGAGGGTCCTCAGGAAGCACACCTGGACTCTAACCTGCTGCTGACCTTCTACCGCTCGTCCATCGAGAGCCTTGACATACTGCATTACAGCATGGAATGGCACTGCACCATGGCAGACAGGGAGAGGCTTCAGAGGGTAACCAGGTCAGCGCAGAGGATCATTGGCTGCCCTCTCCCCTCCCTGATGGACATCTACACCTCCCGCTGCCTTAGCAGGGCAAAGAAGATCATCAAAGACAGCTCCCATCCTGCGTTTGGACTGTTCGACCTGCTGCCCTCTGGAAGGCGCTATAGGTGCATCAAATCCAGGACAAACAGACTCAGGAATAGTTGCTTTCCGAGAATTATATCTACTATAAATTCAAATTCACACATGCACTGACTACACCGCCCAACACGGACTTCCATCTGTATATATGTATATATGTATGTAGCGCCGCAGAATGTGTGCACCTATTCCACCCCCCATCTCCCTTCTGTTTTTTGTTTTTTCTGTTTCTTGTTTGTTGTGCTAAATTGTATGTATGCACTGAGTACGAGCAGCTTTCAGTTTCACTGTACATGTATAGTGACAATAAATGGCATATCTATCTATCTATATCAAACCAATAGCACTAACATTAAATTCTCCAATTTCAAGTAACCTGCATCTCCTCTGTTCCTTTCTCTCATCTTTTGATCCTTCCTTCTCCATACACACCGTCTTTTTGCAGATCCTCTGCATCTACTCGTTACTTAGTTTCTTCTCCCTCACCGCATTAATCTACCTATCACCCGCATACTCAAAATAATGGATCACATCTACTTTCCCCCTATTCCCTCTGCCCGTCATCCCTCTCTTATCTGGCTCCACTCATCACCTTCTGTTCTTATCAGATTCCATAATCTGCAACCCTGTTGTACCCACATCATCTCCTAGATTCTGTCACTATCTCCACTCGTCTCTCTCCCACCTGGCCCAGTCAGCCCATCAGTGCCTCATCGCCAAGATCCATCTATCACTTGCCATCTCTTGCCTTGCCCCTTCCTCTCGCCACCTTCTACTGGCTTTCTCCCGTTTATACTCAGTCCTAGTGCAGAGTCTCAGCCTAGAAGATCGACTATCCCTTTGCTGAGTTCTTCCAGCAACTAGTTTTTTTCCTCCAGTTTCCTAGATTTGAAATCTCTTTGGTGTCCTCAAATCCATTGGTGCTGCTTGATAAGCCAGCATCTTTGTGGTTGTGGGAGAGTGGCAAGAGATAAAGTCCGATTATGTTAGTGGCCTTGCCAAGACAGAGTGAAGCATCCATGGAAGGGAGGTTTGTTTGCGTGATGATCTGGGCTACATCCAGGACTCTGCAATTTCTTGCGGTCTTGGATGGAGCTGTTCCTAAACCAGGCTGTGATGCATCCTGAAAAAATGCATTTATGTTTCAATAAATAACTGCCAAAATATAAAAATCTGGAATGAAGGAGGCTGACGAGAGACATGATGATTATAAGAGGTATAGATAGATTGTCAAATCATTTTCCATTATAGGGATATCAAAACAAGAGGGAAGCATAGATTTAAGGTGCAATGATAATGAAGTGGATAATGTTGTTTTTGGACAGAGAATTCTTGATATCTGTAATAAGATGCCAGAGGAAGTGCTGGAAATTGATACAATTACTATATTTAAGAAGCATTGAGATAGACATTAAAATAGATAGACAAGACTTCGAAGATTACAATCCTAATGTTGGCAAATAGGTTTGCTGTAGATTGGAAAAAGGTGGGCATGAATGTGGTGGGCTCTGCTGTATGACTCTGTCACTCTATAGTAAATAGGACATCTTACTAAATGTGCTGTTCATTCTTATCCCCAGCCATTCAAAACAAGAGTGTGATTGAACACAAGTCTCTGCATGCTATTTGATATTAATCAGGCCACAGTGTGGGATACTACAACCAGCCTCTTTGTTTCTGATAATCTCATGAGGAACAAAATACAAAAATGATTCATCTGAAATATTGAGGAGTACAGGGACAGCAGACATCTTTCCTGGACAACTTTCCTGGATCTTTTCTGATCAGTCAGCCTATGAAACATATCCAGGTGGACATATTTAAATGTTGACCGAACATGTAGTGGAGCTCAATTGGAAAAACCAACACCAATGTCCAACCCTATCATGTGCCAAAGGATGCCCACACTCAGGAAATCCATCCTTGATCTTTATCTCCTGAGAAAGGGAGAAAATTATTAGGCATTGGGTCAGCTGTTCTCTTTTACAGCTTTTGAAGGGCTAATGTTTCATGTCCATGATACTTATCAACAAAAAAATAATAATCAGCTGCATTCAAGAAAGAGACTAATAGATTGTTGGATATAAAAGATACAAAGGGATGGTTTGTAGGGAGGTGACAGTGCAGGCACAAGGGGGCAAATGGCCAACTGTGGCTTCCACTTTGATTGCAGAAGAAGACATTTTTCTGTTTAATAAATTTCATTCGATTTTTCTGCTGGGTCAGTGCACAGCTAAGAGCAGATTGGCCCAGAAACATTCCTGCATGATTACTCGGCCAACATCAGTCATGTGGCTAATGACATCATATGTGATCAATGGTCCAAGTTTATCAAACTATCTCAGGGCACAAAGGTTCAATCACATTTAATAGTAAGATTAAACGAGAACTTACCAGTTTGAAATTTGATCTTGATTTTATGAGGAGTTACGATGAGCGATTATGTGAAGAAGGGACGTCCGTCTGCGTGCACGTCAATCTTCAAAGCAGTGGTGTAAAATCACAGATAAAAAGAGGACCTGAGAATAGTTAGATTTTGAAGAAACTAGAACTTCCAGATGACCTTGATAGTATGAGGGTGGGAGCGGTGGGCACGTAATCGCTCATCGTAACTACAAACTGGTAAGTTCTCGTTTAATCTTACTATTTTACTTCGGAGTCACGTGAGTGGCTACGTGAAGATTTCAAAGATCTGTGATTTCACGCCGGTTACGAATCCAGGCGTCACACACTGAATGGATTGACCATGGATGAGAGTAATCATTAAAGCATTCAGACATAACGTAGTTAAGTAAAGACACTGATGCTTTAAACTAAAGATTTAAAAAAAATATTTACCCCTCCCAACCTGGGGGGAAACTAGGAACCAGAACTTAAAACGGTACATGCAAACACCCCCGGTCCGGTTATGGGTTTGTTGTAAAACCGGTGGAACATCCGTTCATTCGCCCATCCTGCAGCCGCTAGGATGTCGTCAAGGGGCACGTCTATTGCTCTTGCTGCTGACGTAGATGCAGCCCTGGTGGAGTGAGATTTAAAAATATCAATGTTCACTCCCGCTATCGCCATTACCTCCTTTAACCATCTGGAGATGGTTTGAGTTGACACCTTCTGATGTGGTTTTTTATGGCTGATGAGGACCGATTGTTTTGAGCCTCTGAGGTTCTCTGTAACTCTCAGATAGTGGTTTAAGTATGTTACCACACACAACCGTTGGTCCTCTGGATATGCCAAGAACTGAATCTTCATCCCTGGCATTCCTGGCCTGCTCTGTTTTATCAGGTCCCTGATAACGAATGTTATTTTGTTCATATTGGTGGTCATGTAGTCCAATCATAGCTTTTGCAGAGTCTGGACTCTTTGGGCTGTTACTAGTGCCATCAGCATGACCACCTTCAGGGTTAGTTTTGATAATGGTAAAGCCATTGGCAGTCCCCCACTGTCGAAGTAGGGTTTGTACCACGCTCACATCCTAGGTGTCCGTGTACCTTGGCCTTGGAGGTATTCAATTGTAAATACCCTTCATAAATCTAGTTATGAGGGGGTGCGTTCCTATCGATCCGTGCCCTGCCTCAAGCATTAGATAGGAGGAGAGTGCGCTTCTGGCACTATTGATTGCACTATAACTTAGTTTATAGTCATAGTACAGAGTTGATAGGAACTCCAAGACATCCGTAATCCGAACTGTGTTGTCTGTAATATTATTGGCATTGCAGAACATTTCCCGCTTCTTAATATGTGTGGCGTACTGTTTTTTAGTACTGTCCCTCCATGCTGTAGTGATGACATCCACAGTTCGTTTGGACAGTCCAATACCTTGATATGGCCTCCTCAGAATCTGCAAACCAACAAATTAATACGGTCATGTAGTGGATGATTGCTCCCTGTAACTGGGTTCACTAGGAGGTCCCTGCGCTTGGGTACAGCCATTAATGGCTGGACTATAATTCCCAAAATATTTGGGAACCAAGACTTGTGTAGGCCAATCTGGCACTACCAAAATGCATGTGGCTTTGTCTTGCTTGATTTTGGTCAAGAATCGGTTGATGAGACAAAATGGCGGAAAAGCATACATAAACAATCCTCCCCAATTGAGGGAGAAAGCATCCACTGCCTCTGCCCCTGGATCCGGCTCCCAGGACACATATCTGGGTAACTGATGGTTTAATCTAGATGCAAACAGATCAATATCTGGAATGTCAAATCGTGTAGTTACTTCGTTAAATACTGCCCGAATCAACATCCATTCTGTGTTATCATTAATCATTCGTGACCTAGCATCTGCCACCATGTTATATCTACCTGGAAGATAGACTGCCATAACCCAAATATCCCTCTCGATACACCAGTGCCAAAGGAGGTTTGACAATATGTCGCAAGATACAGATTTTACACCACCCATGTGATTGATATATGGTTATATATGTTTATATGTGCTATATGGTTATATATGGTTATATGGATATATGCCACCGCTGTAGTGTTATCTATCTGAATTTGAACATGCACATGTTGCATGTTGCTACAGAAAGCTTTGAGCCCATATTGTGCCCCCAACAATTCCAGGTAATTGATTCCATGTTGTTGGAGAATCAGAGACTCCTGCTCATTCCATCTGACTCTTGACTGTGTTAGTAGCTCCCCATCCTAAACCGCTTGCATCGGTTTGGAGAACCACCTTTCTTCGAGCAAGATTTCCCTTGAGCTATGTCTCAAGTTCATCATCCACCATTGTAATTCAACAATGGCCTCTGCTGGCAATCGCATAGGCTTGCCAAAATGACCTGCATGGGATCTGAGTGCTCGTTCCTTTGCTCGCTGTAAATTCTGGTAATGCAAAGGCCCGTAACGTACTGCTGGAAATGCAGCTACTAATTTGCCAATTACACTCGCTGTTTGCCTGATAGATGGCTTGTATTTGACTATCAGGTAATTGCAGGCTTTAGTCAAATCTTGTTGTTTGCCTCTAGGCAAAGTCACCAACATATTTACTGTGTTGATAGTAAATCCTAGGTAATCAATTACCCTGGTAGGTGTCAATTTTGATTTAACTGGATGGATGAGGAAACCAAGTGCTTCAAACAGGGTTTTGGTTGCTTTGACTGATGCTTCTGCCAATTCTTCAGTGACCCCAAAAATGAAAATGTCATCCAAATATACCATGACTATGTGGTTATGAGACCTTAGTAGACCCAGAATTGAGTTCAGTAGTTTAGTAAATAGTCTAGGGGCTGATGTCAACTCATTTGGCAGTACCTTGTATTGCCATAATTGACCCATCCAGTCAAACTTCAAACATCTCCAGTACTCTTTGTGAATAGACAACGAATAGTATGCATCTTTGAGGTTGATGCATGCCATGTAACCATATTTGGAAACCAACTGAGTTGCTGTTCCAAAATTGTCCATTTTGAAATGTTTATATTATACTTATGTATTGAGTTCCATAAGATCCAGAATGATGCGAACCCCTCCATCTTTTTTCTCTTTTGAGAATATATTAGATATGAATCAGTGAGGTTCCGTACGTGACCTCTCAATGACATTTTTGTCAGATAAAGTTCCAATTTCTGTATATCCATAGTTTCTTGTTGAGAGAAAACATATGTGCAAAAATTTGAATGTGGTGTGGGTGGTGATGAATTCAAAATGAATTCAGTTTTGAACCCTTATATACTGTGCAGTACAAACGGATCCGTCGTGACCCAACACAATTCTTTAAAAAAATATTTTAACCTTCCTCCCGCCTGTATGTGAGGCCTGTCTGGAGTGATCCCTAAGGAACTGGCTTGACTTACCTCTGACGTTACTGGCGGTATGGCGCTGGTTTTCTTTCGCGAGGTTTTGGAGGTTGAACTGGTGGTTGCTCTCTCATCTTCGCTGTGGGCTGGCTGGGGCCTGCCCCTAAAAAAGACCTTGATTCCGGTGTGGGTCTTCCTCCAGTGCCTGGCCCTCTAGGCGTAAAACGTCTAGAGTTGTTAGGATGCATCCTTGGCGATGGATCCTTTTGAGTAGCCTGGCCTCTGGTTATGAGGCGGACAGTTTTTGCCTCGTCGTCCAAATCCCGTACCTATCTCGGCAGGTCTTCCCCGAACAGGTAGTTTGCGGGTTGGACATTGCTGGCTTTACACAGGACAGCGAACGTCGAGTTAATCGATGGTTTAATTGCATTCTTCCGAATACAATTAATCTCAAAGTGGGCATTACACAATAGTGCCATTGTGTCCTGTTCTCTGTAGTGAGGAGTCCTCCTTCCACCCTTCCTGCAAATGATGTGATCCCAGATCCCAGTACGTTTAATACCTTCTGGAATTTTAATTCCTGGTTTCAGATGATAGGTCCAATCTGTCCCCAGATGACATGGTTCACTGCTTGGATCTTCAGGGAAGCACAGTTAGCTTGTGGGGGGTACCTGTTTATGGTTTCTTCCATGGCCAGGTCTTTAAGTTGATGGGATGCTAGGTAATTGATATTACTAGCCAGATCTTCATCCAGGGGAGCACCCAGTGGTGTTGTGATGGCAAACCTGGATGATTGCAGAGGTACTTCTTCTGCTCGTCCCTGGGAATGTTCCCCCCTTGTGCTTCCATACTCTGACTCAAGAGTAGTTTCCACCATATGTACTTCCCCCTCCAATGGGGAAGGCATTGTGCTGCCCCATGTACGAGGCTCCTGGCACGGTCTGCTGTGGAGACCCGTGCTGATACTGCTCCCTCCTTCGGAGCAGATCATTGTGGAGCAACTTCTCCACAAGTTGCTCCATGTGGGAGAGTCGTCGTCGGACGCCCTCCGTTGAGGGAGGGTATCCCTCTTCCCCGGACTCATCTGAGTCAACGGGTCTGGCAGACTTGTAGCTGGCTTTACATCCCGCCGGGACCACCACAGTGCTGTCCTCCCACACCAAGTCTGCTGCTGCCGGTTCTGCTGCCAGCGGCAATGTCAGGGAAAAAGACCTTCGTCCGCTACACGGAATGCCGCGGTATTCGGCAGCCGACTTCCCCGCGGACCGTCTCTTCGACATCTGGGCTCTGAAAGTACAATAACTTCACGCCTGAAAAAGAACGCAGATAAGTATTTCAACTTTTCTTACCAGCCGCCTTTTTAAAATCCCAACGGCTGGGAGGACGCAGTGCCTCTGTCAGTCCGTTGTGCGCGTTGCGTTCAGACGTAATGACGCGCATGCAGACGACAGCCCTTATTCACGTAGTCACTTACGTGACTCCGAAGTAAAATTATCAGACATAGAAAATCAGGGAGGAAACATTATAGCATATGTGTTGTGAAATGGAAATGAAGGAGTGGCTGATGTAATGGTTAACTCACAGGCTCTGCCACACTCAGTTTTTATCAGTCTCTATATCATCAGAGGCATCATTGCGTATTTCTTTGATGGACCCACAGCATAGAAATAGCATCTGTCTCTCTACTTCCCCTCTCCACTTTCACTCCTGATGCAGGGTTTTGACCTGAAACATCATCCATTCCTTTCCATCCATAGATGCTGCTCGATCTTCTGAATTCCTCTAGCAGCTTGTTATTTCCAAACTCTTGATGGAAGACCCAACTGTTCCATTTTGGAGCATGACGGTGTGCAAAATGCTTCAGCAATGTTTTAAACGCATTTCTGCCCAATGTTGCTAATTATTATGGAAATGGGTGGACACAAAAAATCTCCTCGTCAACAAAGTTACTTAATTTTTATGGAATGTGGGATGGAATCACTCATCACCATGCTTACAATATCAGCTGTGAGCCGAGACATTTGCCTTGGATGAATACATCAGAGTTAGTTGCTAAATTTTTCTGATGATAAAATGTCAAAGGCAAGTAGTTTGTGAAGAGGACATAAGAAGTTACAAGGGAATATAGACGTGGCAAAGATCTGCTGAATAGACATGATGTGAGGAAAATGAAATTGCATGTTTGGCAAGAAACATAAAAAAGGAACATTCTCTAAATGATGAGAGGTTGCCGAGCTTCAAGATGAAGAAGGATTTGTGTCTTAATGCATGATTCTCAAGAGACATAAAGGCTAGTTTGCAAGTATTGCAATTTAATCAGAAAGCTAACAATGGTTATCATCTATTTCTAGTGGAATTGAATATACAAGTAGGGAGATTTTGCTTCAGTCACATGGGCTTTGGTAAGACCATATCTAGAATACAGTGTACATTATTGATCTTCTTATTTAGGGAAGGGCAGTAATGCTTTGGAAGTGGTTCCAAGAAGGATTATTGGATTAAAACATTGAATGAGAGGGTTGCCACATGAGGAAAAATTGAGAAGGCTATACTTGTATCTGCTGAAGCTCAAAAGAATGTGAGGCTTTGTAATTGAAGCAAAGATAAACACAAAGTGCTGGAGTGCTGGAGTAACTCAGCGCGTCAGGCAGCATCTCTGGAGAAAAATGATGGGTGATGTTTCAGTTCTGGACCATTCTTCAGACTTCAGATGAAATAAGAGATAATCATGGAGAAAATGGCATGGTGCTCATCTGCGGGGCCTTGGTTAAAAGGTCGGTAGGAGGAGGTGTCCGCGAGCTGGAGTCTGGTCTCAACACGGTGGAGGTCAGTCTACCCTTGTCGGCAGGCATGAAGATAATGTTGCGATTGTTGTGAAATGAATGGATGGCTTGACATTCAGTAGGCGTGAGATTAGAGTAGGGAAGGGGAGTAGACAGCCGTCATCTCATCAGCAGTTAGAGGTAAAAAGTTCCAGGGAAGGTTAGGGAAGGTTAGATGGCTGTTTGGGGAAGTCCAAGAGGAGGAGGAATGTTAGGAAATAGACAAGGGGTCATCACTGGGCAGTGAGGACTTATTAGAAGAAGGCACAGAGGTGGAGGCGATGGAAGAAAAGCTCTTTGTCATGTACTTTGGCCCTATGTAATTGAAGCGCTGAGGGTTCTGAAGCTTCTTGACAGGGTGAATGTGTAGCAGACTGTTCATCTTGTGGACGAATCTGGGTCACTATTAAAAACATGGAGTCACTTATTTATGACAGAGTTGAGGCAAAATAAAATTTCTCAAATGGTCATGAGTCATTGCAACGGTATTGTTCCTGGAGCAATAACAGCAGTCTTTGAATATTTTTAAGACTGAGGTAGTAATGATTTGAAGACCAAGGAGGCAAAAGGTTACTGTAGGTAGACAGTAACACAGAGCTGAAGCTACAATCAAATCCCCATGATATTATTAAATGACAAAGGAAGCTTGATGTGCTGAGTGGTCTAAACTGCTCCAAATTATGAATAGCTTGGATAGAGTGAATATGGAGAAGAGGTTTCCATTCGTGGTAGAGTCTAGTACCAGAGGTCACAACCTCAGATTAAAAAGACGTACCTTTAGACTGGAGAAGAGGAGGAATTTCTCTAGCCAGAGGGTGGTGAATCTGTGGAATTCATTGCCACATATGGGTATTTTTAAAGCGTAGATTGATCGATAGGTTCCTGATTCATAAGGATGACAAAGGTTATGGGGAGAAGACAGGAGAACGGGTTTGAGAGGGAAAGATAGATCAGCCATGATAGAATGACGGAGCAGACTCGATGGGCCAGGTGGCCCAATTTAGCTCCATGAATAATGAACATGCTCCTGAATCCTATATTTGTGGGTTTATCAAATATGAACACTGCTTTCAGTAATATGATATCAATGAGTGAGAAAAAGCATTAAATTATTTTGACTAACTTTTATCATAACACATAATTCGGCTCGAAGGGCCGAATCATCCTGCACCTAATTTCTATGTTTCTATGTTTCTATAACACCCATAATAATTATTTGCTTTAAAGATTACATTTGAGTCTGATGGTGGTGCATTCAAAATTATGCTGCAGGATGAAGTATTCCGATAATGCGTTTGAAGTACAAGGAACTTGGGATAAACAGTTTTCTTTCAGGCAGCAGAGGTTAATCTTTTCTGCAGAGAATTTTATGGAATCAGACTCCAGCAGCTTAAGTTGACATTTATATGAAATGCTCACTTGTCTATTTTTCCCCTTTCACTGATTCTTTGGCTCTGAGGTACGAGATAAAACTGGTGCCATCATCGCATCCAGCTACCTTGAAAGAATCTGAGACATCTTTGATCTCTTTCTCATCCATTTAAAAAATAAAGTCACTTCAGGGTCTCTGGTGGGCACATAGGGAGGAGGAATAATGCTTCAGTCAACACAGTCCTTCCACTGCACAGCATCTCCTCTATCGTTCAGTGGACCTGGAATGTAATTATGATGTAGAAACATTTAGTGAAAGGGCAGGGGAGTTGTGGCTATGGGGGTGCATATTTTCTTGCTGCCTATTTTTCACAAGGGCCGAGAATAATGGGGTACAACTTTTTAAATTATCCATCGTGGGATTTATAAATCAATTTCTGTTTTGTCAATTTGTTGTAATATAACGGAATAGGAAACCGTTATAGAATTTCAATAGATTATTTTTACATCATACAAGCTTTTTCTGAAGCTTTTGAAATCCTAGTGAACTGAATAAAGCTGATAAATGTGAAGAGGAAATTGCTTCAATAAAAAATTACCTTGGTTTGATCCAGCGGTAGAGAGGGAGTAAATAATGACGCATTTTCTATATATCGTACTTTAATGGGGCACTCAAATGGCAGAGGACATTAAACCACTCAGATCGACAGGCAGAGAAACAGTTGACATATATTTCACTTTATGCTTCATTTAACTTTTGTGTTCAATTAAAGAATAGCCCACAGTAGACTTCAACAAAAAACATCCCATATACATTTGAAATAAAGCCCATGTAAACCACCAAAATGCTTCTTTCTCTTTGAAAGATGCAGCATTGGATTGAAGACTCCTTGTTTTTCACAGGGATGGTGTTGTGTTTCACAAATGCCCCCCTGCCTTCCCGCACCAATCAGTATACAGCACTCAGCAGTCTTATTGGGTCAGGCCAGAAAAGTTCACTAGCTCAAAGAGCTGCAGCAATGCTACCCTCATACTAATTGGGTGCAATCAAACCCTGGCTCGAAACAGACTCTAAATCATGAATGCTCTTTAAAATGTCAATGGTGGGTTCTTTATTTCAGTTTGAAGTCCTATTACATGCTGAGGAGACGACGCCTAATGCAAAGTGGAGAGTGAAAGAATAAAACCTTTCCCGCGGGAATTAATTATGACATATCTAAGTCAGCACAATTTTTGCTTTGAGTTATTATAAACTGCATGTAATCCCTGAAGTGTGAGCTCTACAGTCGACTAATTTCTATATTTCTAAAAATGGATGCTGCAAAGATGCTGGAAAGAGCTGGAAAGCGCTGCCAAAGTGGACTGATTTCATATTGGAGCAGAGCAAAGTCTGAAACAAAACATGTGCATTCATATTACAACATCTGTTGTTATTTCCCATATGTACACATCATCGATCATTTGTACTTCAACTCGAACAAATCCCCATGGCTTTGAGAATTTGAAAGGAAATATTTCCCTTTGAGTTCACCAAAAACTCTTGACAGTCTGTAATTAATGCCAACAAGAGCATTGCTCCTATTTATAGTTCTAACATGTGTTTCATCCTCTTCGATGTGAAGCCAGCTGTGTGAAACCTACTGTCGTACATTATTTCCAGGGAGGGCAAGGCATTCCCTTCATGCCCCAAGTGCAAAATGCACGACCAACAAGGCAATTGAGCCAGCTATCCTTCAATGACGTTGAAAGCTTCAAATTTACACTGTGCAAGATTGTTTAAACAAAAATACATATAGAGTTGGTAGTTGTGGTTCACTGAGTTCATGGGAGGTTAATCGGCAGAAATGTGATCCAACGATGACTATTTACATGATCTCTGCAACTTTACAATGGTCATATTCCCTATGGTCAAACATTATTTGGATTTACATGAAAAATTCCAAGAATTAAAACTCCATCTGCAACCAACTGGAGAAAGTTAACAGACTAGTAAAGGAGGGAAAACCAAGATGGGGAATAGATTGTCGTGGTCCCTTTTAACCAGATCCCTCTGTTTCCGGCAATATTTTTTTAATACCTCTTTACATCTGCTTGGTCAGATGAATGTCCATGTGTATCCCCTTCAGCCCATCAAATCCGTGCCGACCAATGATCACCCATACACTAGGTCTATCCTACATACCAGGGACAAATTACATAAGCGAATTAACATACAACCCTGCATGTCTTTGGAATATGGGAGGAAACCGGAGCACCGGAGAAAATCCACATGGTCACAGGGAGAACATACAAACCCCGTACAGACAGCATTCATAGTCAGGATCGAACCTGGGTCTCTGGCACTGTAAGACAGCAACTCTACTGCTGCACCACTGTGCTGGGTATTGGTATTGGTTTATTATTGTCATGTGTACAAAGATACAGTAAAAAACATTGTTTTGTGTGCTATGCAGACACATTATGCCATACATGAGGAAATGTATACCATATCTCAGCACAACAGGTAGTGCAAAAGAGAAAGGAAACAGAGTGAGTAACATAGTGTTAAAGCTCCAAATCAATTGTGGATTAAAAAAAATGCAAGGATAGCTACAAGGAATATCGGGAATAGATCTTACGTATTTGAAAGGTCAATTTCCATACAAGGCTATTTTGCATCCAAATAGTGTGTTTTCTATGGTGCATCTGTAGAAACTCGTAAGAGCGATTTGAAACATGGTGCATTTTTTCAGTCATCTGAGGAAGGAGAAGCATTGGCGTGCTGTCTTAGCTGTAGTCAATGTGGTTGGTCCAGGCCACATTTTTGCTTTATCGACTGTACAGACAATGGAATTGACAGTGGAGACTTCAACTGTGGCTTCTCTACATATTTATAATTTTCATTTTTATTTCAAAATAAATGTATTTTAATTGGGCATACAATGCACAGAGAATACAATCTGGAGAGAATATTTCATGCAAAGCTGATTGGAGAGGGACTATCCTCGCTCTGAAGGTGACTTTTCAAAAGAGATTTGAGAAGTAATATTGTTTAGGATTGTACCAAAAGTATTGGAAGGTATTCTTCAAAACCTGAAGAATACCTTGCAATAGTCTTCACATCACTGATATGGTGCGTTAGTTTGAAATGATTTGAGATAAAATATTATAATTTTGCATTGTTTTGGGGCAATATTGGAGTGGATGAAGGACAGCTTTCTTCCTTGGATCTTATTAAATGTAGACATTTCTGGAAACCTTCTGACAAATTGCTTTTTTCTCCATAAGAGGAAATGTAAATTTATGGGGCATATTTTGGAATTATGTTTAATCCATGTGTCACCCCAACTTCTCCTGAAAGTGAGTGATATTTCAGAGAGGAATTCTGATCAGAAAATCATTAACTGGATTGACTGAGCTATACTTATTTTACCTGACTGTGATTTACAATTTTCATGGCACCTTAGGATTATAAATAATGAGTCTGCTCTGTGCTGAAAGATTGACATTGGCTCAATACGTCAGTAATGAATAGGCAAATTGACCACACAAGCCATTTCACTTTGCTATTTCAGCGTTTTACCATATAATGTGAGAAGATTGGGTCTTCAGTGTGCATCATGTTTTAATGGAAGGACAGTTCATGTTGAATAAGTTAGGTCTTTATTCTCTGGAGCGCAGAAGGTTAAGGGGGGACTTGATAGAGGTCTTTAAAATGATGAGAGGGATAGACAGAGTTGATGTGGACAAGCTTTTCCCTTTGAGAATAGGGAAGATTCAAACAAGAGGACATGACTTCATAATTAAGAGACAGAAGTTTAGGGGTAATATGAGGGGGAACTTCTTTACTCAGAGAGTGGCAGCGGTGTGGAATGAGCTTCCAGTGGAAGTGGTGGAGGCAGGTTCATTGGTATCATTTAAAAATAAATTGGATAGGCATATGGATGAGAAGGGAATGGAGGGTTATGGTATGAGTGCAGGCAGGTGGGACTAAGGGGAAAAAAAAGTTGTTCGGCACGGACTTGTAGGGCCGAGATGGCCTGTTTCCGTGCTGTAATTGTTATATGGTTATATGGTATTGAAAACCTCCCCCAAAGATTATGGGTAAGTTATAAACATTGAGAAAACATTCCTTGGCATCAGGAAATAAATCCTGGCATCCATCAAAGCCTGTGCCCAGTTACATTTCATCTCTGTTAAAAGTAAATAAGTCTATAGTATTTAGTATACACTAAGATACACATATATTTTAGTATATTTTATATATATATATTATATATATATATATTCTTTCACATACGCACACGCACACACTCTAAAATATACTCATACATTATAAATAATAGGAAAATATTATACAGTAAAGCATCAAATTAATTTTCCCCATTTGTTTTCCAAGCAAAGAAGATATAGAATGCGCATTATTTCTTTCTGTGGACCTCCAACCATCTGATATTTCAAAATTAGCCTCTAGTTTTATTCTTATAAAGTAATTTCTCTTCAGGACACAGTTCCCTGAAATGAATTGCAGTCACCTTGGATTGTTTTAAACATTGAAATGAGCTATCCTCAAAATGTGAGGAAAGGATGTCCCATTGAAGAGAGAATGTGAAGAGAGTATTCTCAGAATCTCATGGAGCTTTGGAATTTTCTTCCTCAATGCATGGTGATAGCAGAATATTTGAATATTATAAAGTCTGGGTAGAGTTAAGTCTAATCTTATACAAAATTATGAGAGGAATAGATCGGGTAAATGCACAGAGTCTCTTGCCCAGTATAGGATGCATCGATAACCAAAGGACATAGGTTTAAGGTGAGGGTGGAAAAATTTAATAGGAACCTGAAGGATAATCTTTGCATACAGAGGTTGGTGGGTGTATGGAATAAGTTGCCAGTGGAGGTAGTTGAGACAGGTACTATCACAACGTTTAAGAAACATTTAGGCAGGCACATGCATACGATTGGATTGGAAGGATATGGGCTAAATACAGGCAGGTGGAACTAGGGTAGATGGGACATGTTGGTTGGTGCGGGCAAGTTGGGCCGAAGGGCTTTTTTCCATGCTGTACAACTTTACGTCTCTATAATTCTAGAGATTCTTGATAAACGAGAGAATGAAATATTACTAGGGAAAGATAGGAATGCAGGGATTCGGTTACAATTAGATTAGACATGAGCTTATTGAATGGGGGAGCAGGCTCAAGAGGCCGAATGGCTTGCACTGCTCCTACTTCACGTATTCCAACTGCAATAAAAATTGTTTCCCTATAATGGGGCTGAGTTGGTTTTCGTAATGTGAAAAGCTGTTCTTTCCATGATTTAATTATAATAATAGTTTTTAGTTAGCAATTGAGGTTAAAATCATGCACTCGGAAAGTAAGGCATTATTCCATTATATCGCTATGTTACATGTAAACATATTTTTAAAATGTTGCTGTAATGTGGATGCAAATTAGAGTATAATGTTCCTTTGTTGTTGAGACTCATGAATGGTGGAGCATGTCATGTCTGATGACTTGCAGTGGGAAATGTAAATTGGCTTTTTATCTGAAATTCATGATTTAGAGCATCTTTACGAGATGATTAGAAAGATAGCATCTGTACACTTTGCTTGGCTGTTATCATGACAAGTTTAATACATTTTACACAAATAACTGTCGAGATTTCTACAATATCATTAGATTTCTTCAGGAACATTTAGCACTCACTAGAGGGAAACTACTTATCAACATCTGATTTTTAATAATAACCCAACAACTTATTTGCAAATTATTGCACTTCCAAGAACAATAGCTTGCCTTTAATATATAAAATGAACAAAGCCAAAAATAATGCACAATCAGAATTTAACTGTTAACCCCATTAAGAGTTATTAGGGAAGGCTGCTGAGAGCTTGTGAAAAGAGGTATATATATATTTTTTAAATTGCTGAATTCTGAACAAAGAATATGCTCCTAGTCTGTTGGCCAGAGGGAATGCTCCTTCTTAGGCTTTTGCCCATTGGCTAAATATAAAGCATGCGAAGACATAAGGTATATGAGTACAGCATATAGTATATATGGATATAAGGTAAACTATCATCTATAGCAAAGTGGCGGAGGATGCAATATGAGTAATGTCAGTTACAGTTAGGTAAATATGAGTAATGTGAGTAATAGTTAGGTAAAGTACAGGATCTGTCCCGAGACACAGTCCTTGTATCTTATCACAGGCTTGCAGACCCGTCCTGCACGCGTTCGGTACAGCCCCTCAGCAGTGCTCTTTGCAGGTGATGCCGCCATAGGTACAGCTTTCACAGGAGACTTCTTAGCAGGCGATGACTCAACGAGCACTGGTTTCACAGGGGATTTCTCCACAGGCCTCGCAAGGGATTTTACCATCATCACCGGACCCACTGGCTGTGCTTTCACCGGTGCAGAGACAATTAGAAGGATTAGAGGGGATCTTATAGAAACATAAAACTCTTAAGGGATTGGACAGCACTTACCATTTAGGACTGAGATGAGGAAAAACTTTTTTACTCAGAGAGTTGGGAATCTGTGGAATTCTCTGCCACTGAAGGCAGCGAAGGCCAATTCACTGGATGTTTTCAAGAGAGAGCTAGATATAGCTCTTAGGGCTAAAATAATCAAGGTATATGGGGAGAAAGCAGGAACGAGGTACTGATTTTGGATGATCAGCCATGATCATATTGAATGGCGGTGCTGACTCGAAGGGCTTATTGGCCTACTCCTGTACCTACTTTCTATGTTTCTATGATTCTGGTTCAGTTGCCTAATAACAGCTGGGAAGAAACTGTCCCTGAATCTGGAGATTCAGCCTTACTTTAGTCTTTCCAGGTACGGCAGAGGTTCACCTGCACCTCCTCCAACCTCATCTAATGCATTCGCTGCTCTAGGTGTCAGCTGATCTACATCGGTGAGACCAAGCGTAGGCTTGGTGAACGCTTCGCCAAACACCTCCTCAGTTCGCAATAACCAACCTGATCTCCCGGTGGCTCAGCACTTCAACTCCCCCTCCCATTCCAAATCCGACCTTTCTGTCCTGGGCCTCCTCCATGGCCAGAGTGAAGACCACCGTAAATTGGAGGAGCAGCATCTTATATTTCGCTTGGGCAGTTTGCACCACAGCGGTATGAACATTGACTTATCTAATTTCAGGTAGTCCTGACATTCTCCTCCCCTTCTCAGCTCCCCCTCAGCCCACTGGCCCCCCACCTCTTCCTTTCTTCTTCCAGGCCCCCACCCTCACATCAGTCTGAAGAAGGGTTTTGACCCGAAACATTGCCTATTTCCTTCACTCCATAGATAATGCGTTACCCGCTGAGTTTCTCCAGCACTTTTGTCTACCTTCGACTTTCCAGCATCTGCAGTTCCTTCTTAAACAAAGGATTATCTGTAAAACAGGATATAGCAAAAATGCTTTTACTCAAAGTAGTTCCATGGTGCCTATTTATACTCCCTGTTGATCCCAGAGCACTGGCATCAATAAACAAAACCATTCTTTCAAGCCATATGGCCTGTTAGCACTTGGAGAGTATGCACACTGTACAAAGGAAAGATTTTTCTTAATCTAGTTCAAAGCAAATTCAAACCAAACCTATGTCTGCAATCTGCACCTAGAAAAATTATCTTCCTACAAAAAGATATATCAAACAGCCTGATATTGGAAGTGCTGGTTGGGACTCAACTCTTATAATTCTACATTTTTTTCCCTCCAAATTTCAAG
Source organism: Leucoraja erinaceus (assembly GCF_028641065.1). Classification (NCBI taxonomy): domain Eukaryota; kingdom Metazoa; phylum Chordata; class Chondrichthyes; order Rajiformes; family Rajidae; genus Leucoraja; species Leucoraja erinaceus. The sequence goes on from NC_073379.1 coordinate 89,368,225, forward strand.
TGGGATTCTTGTCGACCACTTGCATAAAAATGAAAAGTAAGTCTTGCATGCAGATTGCAGTATTCACATCCTTCTCAAGATGTCTCAAAGCACATTTCTGTAGTATTTATAGACAGTTTAAGTCTCAGGTTAATCTCGATTCTCAAAATTAGTGCCTCTAACAATGTAGCACCCACTCAGTTTAGATAATGTGTTTAATTCCTGGATTTGAACATATAAAATTATTTCAGAGTAGGATCTGCAGCTAAGCCAAATTATCTTAAATCCCACGAGTGGTGGTGCAGGATCTGTGGAAAGCTAATGCATGAGCTGGCTCCTGAACCCCCTCTGAAAACTCCACTGTATGATGCCGCCAATAGCAGAGGTGTAGGTACAATGAGAACATTGTATTTCAATCAGGTCAGCAAATATCAAGCTCACTTAAGTCATAATATTTACATTTTTGAATCAGAAAATGCTAAGGCATTTAATCATAATTAGAAGGAGAACTGTGTATTATTGTGCTTTGCCGACAAAAACTAACAAAAATAAATTGGTCTTGTTGTTAACAGCCCTTTTTTTTATTGCTCCTGAAGTGAATAATGGGAATTGTGAACAAACAACTTTGTGCTCCTTGCTTTGTCAGAATGATGCAAAAGCAGTTATTTTGGAGTATTTTGCTTCAGTAAATCCAATTAAGTGTTTGAACTTCAGTATTGCAACTCAAATTCACTGTTGCTGCTGAACCTTGACTACTCTTTTGAGCACATGCAGTGAACTTGTCAGTTGTTCCTGTTAATCAATCAAAATATTTCAATGCGGGATTAGTCCTTTGAGAGTTAAGCTGAGTTTTGTCACATGCAGCTGAAAAAAGCATGTCCAGAGTCACTCATTCATAAGAAAAATAATTTGTAAAATTGTGTATCATTGATATAATGCCCAGAATGAGGGAAAGTCAAATATTCCTTTTGTAAAGGCGTTATTGCTATGAGGTAGGTGGGGGTGGAAGTGCTAGAAGAGGGTATGAATTATGTACAGAAGAGAGACAGAAAATGCTGGAGTAACTCAGTGGATCAGGCAGCATCTCTGGAGAAAAGGAATAGGTTTTCCCCACTGTAAACCATTTTCATTGCTTCCATTATATACAGTTTTAGTAGTGAACTCTTCAGCTTTGCTCTTCAGCTTCCCTTTTTCTAATCACAGTTACAATGCAGATTCATTATCAGTGGGCAAAATTAGCTGATTTGATTTCAAAAGAAGGGACGTAAAGAGAAAAATGCGAGTTATGCCACGACTTCCATTATGTTTGCTGAAAAATTCCTCTGTGATTCTTTGGTTGTAAATTGACAGTCTACAAATTTGAATAGGGTGGTGGGTTGCTGCTGGTTAGAATGGAGACTCCTGATTCTTTGAACAAAGGACTAACATTGGTATTGTAGTCTAAGGTTCATTTGTTTGCCATTGAGCGCTTTGGGAAATGATGGATGGAACGGAGACAGTAAAAGCAGTGAGAAAGTAAAGAGAAACATAATTTAAATAAATATTTCTGCATTAATGTGAAAAGGCTGTGACAATAAATATTCTTCCAAGATTTTTGATGATGCGTTCTACAAATATATTTTTTCTGTTTTTCCCTACTGTAAACCGTTTTCATTGCTTCCCTGAACAAATCATATTTTCATGTATCCATCATAAATATGTATAATTTGAATACTTTGCAGAGTAAATTAAACAAGGTCAGGTATTTATTTAACATAATTCACATTAATTTGTGAAGGAACAATGAGAAGAATTTCCAAAATGTGCAAATATATAATTAACTCAATTGATGCCGTTCTGATGCAGATTAAGAATACTTTCAGCGTTTTGCCATTGTTAATTGTTGATCTGCATTGCTTTGGCTGAGGGGCTTTATAATTTGACTTAAAAGTGAATTAAGTTCATGAAAGAAGTACAGCATTCAACTGGAGACCTCCATGGCCTGTTTGCTTCTCTCCCCTATGATTGTCTTTTTAACTACCCTAAATTAGGGATGTTGAGGACGATAAATCTATAATTCATCCATAGAAGGTAATAAAATTATGTTTTAATATCCAATGGTATTTGATGTTGACTAACAAAGTATATGTGAAGGAAATGGTCAACAAGCATTGTCCATGGTCAATGGTAGGGAATTGAAGAATGTAGGTGAACAGAGGGATCTGGGAATAACTGTGCACAGTTCCCTGAAAGTGGAATCTCATATAGATAGGGTGGTAAAGAAAGCTTTTAGTGTGCTGGCCTTTATAAATCAGAGCATTGAGTATAGAATTGGGATGTAATGTTAAAATTGTACAAGGCATTGGTGAGACCAATTCTGGAGTATGGTGTACAATTTTGGTCGCCCAATTATAGGAAGGATGTCAACACAAACAGAGAGAGTACAGAGGAGATTTACTAGAATGTTGCCTGGGTTTCAGCAACTAAGTTACAGAGAAAGGTTGAACAAGTTAGGGCTTTATTCTTTGGAGCGCAGAAGGTTAAGGGGGGACTTGATAGTTTTTTAAAATGATGAGAGGGATAGACAGAGTTGACGTGGAAAAGCTTTTCCCACTGAGAGTAGGGAAGATTCAAACAAGGGGACATGACATGAGAATTAAGGGACTGAAGTTTAGGGGTAACATGAGGGGGAACTTCTTTACTCAGAGAGTGGTAGCTGTGTGGAATGAGCTTCCAGTGAAGGTGGTGGAGGCAGGTTCGTTTTTATCATTTAAAAATAAATTGGATAGTTATACGGATGGGAAGGGAATGGAGGGTTATGGTCTGAGCGCAGGTATATGGGACTAGGGGAGATTATGTGTTCGGCACGGACTAGAAGGGTCAAGATGGCCTGTTTCCGTGCTGAAATTGTTATATGGTTATATGGTTATATTGTCAAAGGGAGGAAGACAAACTAAGGTTTTCTAGGATAGACACAAAATGCTGAAGTACCTCATCGGGTCAGGCAGCATTTTTGGATAAAGAAAAGGGGCCATATCAATTCGGACCCCCTCTTCAGACTGAAAATGGTGGAGAGGAGGACATTTTCTAATTTGGTTGGTGTATGCACAGCAATAGAGCCGCTGCCTCACAGCCCAGAGACCAAGGTTCAATCCTGACTATGGGTGCTGTCTTTGAGGAGTTTGTAGGTTCTCCCTGTGAGTACTTTGGTTTTCTCAAGGTGCTCCAGTTCCCTCCCACATTCCAAAGCCGTGCAGGTTTGTAGGTTAATTGGCTTCTGTAATTTGCCCCTAGTGTGTAGGATATGAAAGTGGCATAACATAGAACCAGTGTGCAGGTGATCGATGGTCCACATGGATCTGGTGGGCTGAAGGGCCTGTTTCCATGCTGTACCTCTAAACAAAACTAAATTAAACTAGTGCCTAAGGCAGCTGTGAGCATAGCCACGATATTAAAAATGGTTATAAGTTTGTGGATGAGCAGAAACACTAAATGAGAAGAGAACAGATATCTTGGAAGGCCAAACTGCTGGACACGACAATAGAGATAGAGAGGAGCAAGGATATGGAGGGTTTTAAAAGCAAGGATGGGAGTTGTGAAACTGTAGTGTTGCCTCACTGGAAGTCTGTACTGGCTGGTTGGCATGTAGGTAGTCGTGAGCAGGGCTTTGGTGCAAGCTCGTGCACATCCTGGAGCAAAGTAGCAAGTATTTAGGAAGGAAAGATTGTAGAAATGGAAAACAAAGAGAGGCCGTAGCAGGCCTGTGAAAGAGTTCAAACAAGATGATAAAGATGATGAAAATTGGTTAGTTGGTGAAGTGGAGCCAGTGAGTCCAGAGAGTGTGAAATACTAAACCATAGTGAGGAATGGGGACATAAGTGTTTTTGATAATATATGAAGGGCATGAAAAGAATTATCTAAATTTGAAAACTTACAAAATTCTTAAGGGGTTGGACAAGTCCAGGACAAGGGGTCACAGCTTAAGGATAAGGGGGAAATCCTTTAAAACCGAGATGAGAAGAACTTTTTTCACACAGAGAGTGGCAAATCTCTGGAACTCTCTGCCACAGAGGGTAGTTGAGGCCAGTTCATTGGCTATATTTAAGAGGGAGTTACATGTGGCCCTTGTGGCTAAGGGGATCAGAGGGTATGGAGAGGAGTAGGCCATTCGGCTCTTCGAGCCTGCACCGCCATTCAATATGATCATGGCTGATCATCCAACTCAGTATCCTGTACCTGCCTTCTCTCCATACCCCCTGATCCCTTTAGCCACAAGGGCCACATCTAACTCCCTCTTAAATATAGCCAATGAACTGGCCTCAACTACCTTCTGTGGCAGGGAATTCCAGAGATTCACCACTCTCTGTGTGAAAAATGTTTTTCTCTAGTTCATGTCCAGTACAGCAGGCAGTGAAGAAATCTAATTGCATGTTGGCCATAACAAGAGGAATTGAGTATAGGAGCAAAGAGTTCCTTCTGCAGTTGTACAGGGCCCCAGTGAGACAACACCTGGTGTATCGTGTGCAGTTTTGATCTCCAAATTTGAGGAAGGACATTCTTGCTATTGAGTGCAGCGTAGGTTCACGAGGTTAATTCCCAGGATGGCGGGATTGTCATATGTTGATAGAATGGAGCAGCTGGGCTTGTATACTCTGGAATTTAGAAGGGTGAGATGGGACCTTATAGAAACATATAGGATTATTCAGGGATTGGACACGCTAGAGGCAGGAAACATGTTCCCGATGTTGGGGGAGTCTGAAACCAGGGGCCACAGTTTAAGAATAAAGAGTAGGCCATTTAGAACAGAGATGAGGGAAAACGTTTTCACCCGGAGTGTTGTGAATCTGTGGAATTCTCTGCCTCAGAGGCAGTGGAGGCCAATTCTCTGGATGCTTTCATGAGAGAGTTAGATAGAGCTCTTAAAGATAGTGGAGTCAGGGGATATGGGGAGAAGGCAGAAACGGGGAACTGATTGTGGATTATCAGCCATGATCACATTAAATGGCGGTGCTGGCTCGAAGGGCCGAGTGGCCTACTCCTGCACCTATTGTCTATTGTCTATTGTATAGTATCTATTGTCAGGTGACAAATGAACACTATGTGGATAATCTGAGAAGCTGGGACTGTGTTCCCTTCAACTGAAATGTCTGTGATGTGATCCGATTGTGATATTTTAAAATCGTAAAGAATGCAGGCAGAGGATGGAGAGAAATGATCCTCATTGACAAAGAATTCAAGGCCAAGGGGATACAGAGTGAAATTGAGCCACAAAGCAACCAGAAGTCACGTGAGAGAAAATGTTTTTCACAGTGAATGGTTTGGATGTTCAATGGATTGCCAGGGAAGCAGGGGCGAGAGATTCTATTGTGGTATTCAAAAGGGAGCTGGAAGAGTATTTGAAAGGAAAGAATTTGCAAGACAAAGTGCAGGATTCAAACGAGAAAAGTTGTTTTTACACAGAGCTGGTATCTTGTCGTATCTCAATCTTGTCTCTGCAAAAATGGAGGGCATTTGTGCTTTTGGATCTATGTTGTGTCCCTGAGGATCCATCTCATCTGGAGGTCAGATGCTTTCAAGAAAGAGCTAGATAGGGCTCTTAAAAATAGCGGATTTTGGATATGGAGAGAAGGCAGGAACGGGGTATGATTGGGAATGCCGGGGAGAATGTCGGTGCTGGCTCGAAGGGCCGAATGGCCTACTCCTGCACCTATTGTCTATTGCCTATTGTCTATTGTCATTTGTACCACTCTCACCTGTACTTCTGAAGCATTTTCTAACTCCTTCGGGCTCATATACTCCTGAACATCTCATCTAAAACTAGAATGTTATTTTTTGTGTTCATGGCAATTCGCAGAACAGTTTGAAAGCACAAACATTACTTGTATAATTTTAATCATCGCAACATGGATAATCTTCGAGCAAGATGTCACGGCACGGTGGCGCAGTGGTAGAATTGCTGCCTTACAGCACCAGAGACCCAGGTTCGATCCTGATTATGGGTGGTATCTGTACGGAGTTAGTACATTCTCCCGGTGACTGCGTGGGTTTTCTCCGGGAGCTTCAGTTTCCTCCCGCATTCTAAAGACATATGGACTTGTAGGTTAATTGGCTTTGGAAAGAATTGTAAATTGTCCCCTAGTTTCATTAGGATGGAGAGTGACATTGTTAATTCAGAAACAATGGTTCTGAACTTAAAGAAAGGTAACTTTGAGGGTATAAGATGTGAATTGGCCAAGATTGACTGGCAATTAATTCTAAAAGGGTTGACGGTGGATATGCAATGGAAGACATTTAAAGACTGCATGGATGAACTACAAAACTTGTTCATCCCAGTTTGGCAAAAGAATAAATCAGGGAAGGTAGTACATCCATGGATAACAAGGGAAATCAGAGATAGTATCAAAGCGAAGGATGATGCGTACAAAATTAGCTAGAAAAAGCAGCATACCGGAGGACTGGGAGAAATTCACAGACCAGCAGAGGAGGACAAAGGGCTTAATTAGGAAAGGAAAAATAGATTATGAAAGAAAACTGGCAGGGAACATAAAAACTGACTGCAAAAGTTTTTATAGATATGTGAAAAGAAAGAGATTAGTTAAAACAAATGTAGGTCCCTTGCAGTCAGAAACAGGGGAGTTGATCATGGGGAACAAGGATATGGCGGACCAATTGAATAACTACTTTGGTTCCGTCTTCACTAAGGAAGACATAAATAATTTGCCGGAAATAGCAGGGGACCGCGGGTCAAAGGAGTTGGAGGAATTGAGTGAAATCCAGGTTAGCCGGGAAGTGGTGTTGGGTAAATTGAATGGATTAAAGGCCGATAAATCCCCAGGGCCAGATAGGCTGCATCCCAGAGTACTTAAGGAAGTAGCTCCAGAAATAGTGGATGCATTAGTAATAATCTTTCAAAACTCTTTAGATTCTGGAGTAGTTCCTGAAGATTGGCGGGTAGCAAACGTAACCCCACTTTTTAAGAAGGGAGGGAGAGAGAAAATGGGGAATTACAGACCAGTTAGTCTAACATCAGTAGTGGGGAAACTGCTAGAGTCAGTTATTAAAGATGGGATAGCTGCACATTTGGAAAGTGGTGAAATCATTGGACAAAGTCAGCATGGATTTACGAAAGGTAAATCATGTCTGACTAATCTAATAGAATTTTTCGAGGATGTAACTAGTAGCGTGGATAGGGGAGAACCAGTGGATGTGGTGTATCTGGACTTCCAGAAGGCTTTCGACAAGGTCCCACATAAAAAAATTAGTATACAAACTTAAAGCACAAGGCATTGGGGGTTCAGTATTGATGTGGATAGAGAACTGGCTGGCAAACAGGAAGCAAAGAGTAGGAGTAAACGGGTCCTTTTCCCAATGGCAGGCAGTGACTAGTGGGGTACCCCAAGGCTCAGTACTGGGACCCCAGCTATTTACAATATATATTAATGATCTGGATGAGGGAATTGAAGGCAATATCTCCAAGTTTGCGGATGACACTAAGCTGGGGGGCAGTGTTAGCTGTGGGGAGGATGCTAGGAGACTGCAGGGTGACTTGGATAGGCTGGGTGAGTGGGCAAATGTTTGGCAGATGCAGTATAATGTGGATAAATGTGAGGTTATCCATTTTGGTGGCAAAAACAGGAAAGCAGACTATTATCAAAATGGTGGCCGATTGGGAAAGGGGGAGATGCAGCGAGACCTGGGTGTCATGGTACACCAGTCATTGAAGGTAGGCATGCAGGTGCAGCAGGCAGTAAAGAAAGCGAATGGTATGTAGCTTTCATTGCAAAAGGATTTGAGTATAGGAGCAGAGAGGTTCTACTGCAGTTGTACAGGGTCTTGGTGAGACCACACCTGGAGTATTGCGTACAGTTTTGGTCTCCAAATCTGAGGAAGGACATTATTGCCATAGAGGGAGTGCAGAGACGGTTCACCAGACTGATTCCTGGGATGTCAGGACTGTCTTATGAAGAAAGACTGGATAGACTTGGTTTATACTCTCTAGAATTTAGGAGATTGAGAGGGGATCTTATAGAAACTTACAAAATTCTTAAGGGGTTGAACAGGCTAGATGCAGGAAGATTGTTCCCGATGTTAGGGAAGTCCAGGACAAGGGGTCACAGCTTAAGGATAAGGGGGAAATCCTTTAAAACCGAGATGAGATGAACTTTTTTCACGCAGAGAGTGGTGAATCTCTGGAACTCTCTGCCACAGAGGGTAGTTGAGGCCAGTTCATTGGCTATATTTAAGAGGGAGTTAGATGTGGCCCTTGTGGCTAAGGGGATCAGGGGGTATGGAGAGAAGGCAGGTACGGGATACTGAGTTGGATGATCAGCCATGATCATATTGAATGGCGGTGCAGGCTCGAAGGGCCGAATGGCCTACTCCTGCACCTAATTTCTATGTTTCTATGTTTTCTATGTTTCTCGGATAGTGCTAGTGTACGGAGATTGGAGCTCGGCTCGGACTTGGTGGGCCGAAGATCCTGTTTCTGCACTGTATCTCTAAACTACACTAAAAATCAAGAGGTCACTTCAAAGGGTCATCTTGTTATTGAATAGAGCGTTATGGTGTACACACAGCCAGATCTTGCTGGGCAGCAATGCTTACATTCATTTGTATGGTGACGTGAGAGAGGTCTAATTCTTTAATACATTTGATCCTGCTAACTCCACATGCAAATCTTGTGAAACGGATAGCAGATTTTGCTCATAATCTCAACGATTGATTCAGTATGATTTTTGTAATGCCCTCATTGACAGAATATTTTGTCATACTTAGGCAGAGCCACGATTAGTGGAGCGTGACTGACTTTGGTTAATTTTCATGAGCACACTGGTGTTTTCAATCCTTTCCCAACCTGAGTATTTGGAGCATATGAGCCAGGACTGGCTTTGCATCGCTGTCAGCGTTGGCAGTCTCACCAACAGTCTGTCTGTCTTGTCATCTTTTTTGTTATTTTAATGGGTTTGAAAAAGTATGTGTTAATGTTCTCTGGTTTGTTTTATGTGGGGGTGGGGGAGGAGGTTGGGGGAAACTTTTTTCAATCTCTTACCTTGCCAGAGATGCGATTGTTTTTACGGATCATATCTCCTGTCAATCTGCGGCCTAACATCATGGAGCTGGCAGCCTTGCTCGAGACTGACTTTGAGCCCCTCTGTGAGGCCGTGGACTTACCATCAGAGCCTGCGATCCCTTGCCTGGGATCGACCCTCCAACTGCGGCCTGTGGATTTCACCATCGAGGAGCTCGCAGTCGGGTAGAGCTCGGGTAGAGAATGATGTCGGGAAGCTCCAAGTCGCAGAAGGTTCGACCAGCCCCGACTCTGGATCTGATCGCCTGGCGCAGGGGAGCAGAGATCCCCCGATGCGGGAGCGTGATCGCCCCAACGCGGAGTGCTCGACCGCCAGCTGCGGGTGCCAAGATGGCCCCGACAACGGAAGGTTCGAGTGCCCCAACTGTGGGAGAACAAAGAAGGGAAGAAGATTGAACATTTTTTGCCTTCCATCACAGTGAGGAATGTGGGGGAGTCGCTGTGGTGGATGTTCATGTTAAAAATGTATTTGGGTGTCTTGTTGGTTTGACTGTATGGCAAACCAACATACTTGGCTAATAAAGTACTACTGTGATCATGATTATTGCATTGCTCCTTGTTATGCTGGTGTTGCTGTCAACAAACACATCATTGCACTTGGAGATACAAGAGATGGCAAATGCTGAAATCTTGAGCAAAACACAAAGTGGTGGAGGAACTTAGCATGCCAGACCGCATGTGGGGAAGGAATGGACAGATGAGACTTTTGGTTGGAACTCTTCTTCAGACTGATCCAACCCTGAAGAAGGGTCCAACATGAAACAACACCTTTCCATTTGCTTCCCAAATCTGCTGGACCAGTTGAGTTCCTCCAGCACTTTGCATAATGATATCATTATATCTGTCCAAGTGTCAAAGTGTGACACAAAAATGCTGGAGTACTTCTAGTTTTACTAGGTTTCATTCCCCCCACCCTTGCTATCAGTCTGAATGGTCTCGAACCAATAACATCACCAATCTTTGTACTCCAGACATGCTGCTTGACCCGCTGAGTTACTCCAGTATTTTGTCTCTTTCCTTGGTAAATGAGCATCTGCAAGTCCCTTGTTTCTACAATGTGCCAAAGTGTGTCTCTGATCAAGTTTAAGTGTTTTCCTATCAGTCCTTCCATCTTAAAAGTCGCCTGTTCCCGAGTGTGCGCTAAAATAATGTGTATAGGAAGCAATTGCAGATGCTGATTTACACCAAAGATAGACACAATATGCTGGAGTAACTCAGCAGGACAGGCGACATCTCTGGAGAGAAGGGATGGATGACGATTTGGATTGAGACCCTTCTTCAGGCAGAGGGACATTTGGGTTGAGACACATCTTCAGACTGAGCTGTCTAAAATTATTAGAAGAGTTATGGAGATAATTTTAATTGGGTATAGGAGAGAGGTAAGTTGGTATCACTTTGTGAGCTTAAGGTCTATCACCCCATTCTTTAATCGAACTATCATGCAACTGAATCAGTTCATAAAGGTTGATCATTGTTGGATATGCACGAACAAACCAGCAACTGCGGGCAGCACGGTGGTGCAGCAGTAAAGTTGCTGCCTTTCTGCGCTTGCAGCCCCTGAGACCCGGGTTCGATACCGACTGAAGTCTGTATGGAGTCCGAGATCTTCGGTTTTCTCTCATACTCCAAAGAAGGACAGGTGTGTAGGTTAATTGGTTTGGTATAGTGTAAAAGTAGTCTCTTGCGTGAGTAGGGTAGTGTTAATGTGCGAGGATCGCTGGTCGGTTTGGACTCGGTGGGCCGAAAGGCCTGTTTTCGCTCTGTATCTCTAAACTAAACCAAACTAAACTAAACTAAACTGTGAACTGTAGCCATTCATGGATATCAGTCTTTGGCATTTATCAACATACATTGCAGTTTCCTTTGTGTATCTTTTGAATAGTGGACATTATTGTAAATGCTTCACCTTACCTAGTTGTCACCAACAATTATGTAAAATGTTTTGTTCTGAACGTTAACCTGGACAAGATTTAAATATTTTGTAAAAATAGGATTTGTTCAGGAAAAACTGAAAGGCTATTGACTTTAGAACATACAGCACAAGAATGGGTTCTTCAGTCCACAATGTTTGTGTCAAACTGATCTCATCTGCCTATACATGAATCATATCTCTCTATTCCCTGCACTTACATCTGCCTATCTAAAAGCCTCTTAAACTCCACTATCTGCCTCCACCACCTCCTGTGGCAATGTGTTCCAAACCCCACTACTCTCTTTGTAAAAATACTTGCCCCACACATCTCCATTAAACTTTCCTCCTCTCACCTTATAGCAATTTCCAACCTGGGAAAATGGTTCTGACTGTCTACCCTATCTATACCTTTATCAAGTCTCCCCACAACTTCCGACGTTCCAAAGAAAACTGTCGAAGTCTATCCAATCCCTCCCGGTAGCATTTAAGTAAAAAATGTATTATTAAAAAAATCTGTGGTCATATAATCTGCCCAGAGACACTGACTACATGGTGAATGGCAGCAACTGTTAAGAAGGAATGTTTACGGATGGATTTTATCATAAATATTTGCATTCTTAACGCTAATGAATGTCATTTGTATGTACATGTGTAATGGCCCTATTCAACACTAGTCCTCTCCATTCATAGTGAATATTATACATAAACATGTGCTGAAAGCTGATTTTAAAAATGATAGTGAATGGGTGGTATCTCATTCCAGATTTGTTTGGTTGACAAAGATATATTTTGTGCAGAATGATATTTTGATCAAACATTAATAAAAATAAAAGAAATACACACTTCTATTGCATCTCCATGTTTTTAGAAGATGATAAAATAAACAGCTTACTATCTAAATTTAATGGAAAGCCATTGATGATTAAACAGTTATCAGAATTCATCACAATATTGAAAACCTCAAAGAGATACGATTTGGAACACTGTAACATTTGGAAAGCAAATATAAAATTAGGATGATTACCTTTAAATATCTAGGAAGGAACTGCAGATTCTGGTTATACACCGAAGATAGATACAAAATGCTGGAGTAACTCAACGGGACAGGCAGCATGTCAAGAGAGAAGGAATGGGTGATGTTTCAGGTTCTTTTTTGCTTCACCAGATACCTTTAAATAGGTTTGTATTCACTGGATGTAATAGTTGAAGTAATATCTGATGGAAGGGAGCCTGTTTGTGAACCGGTCAGGTGGATTATCCACATACACCACTTGTTTTAAGCTGCGAGGCTCCAATTTCGAACGGCACCTCAGGCTCACCTGCTATTATCCTTCATCACAGAACATGTCACCATCAATAGCAGTCAAAGCGACTTTTTGCTTTATCTATTCTGCCTCTTTTCCTTTTCTGGCTAACATAGACAAAAGTAGGAAGGTGTGAATTTCTGGATCATCTTTCAGCTTTTGAAAATATACCAGAGCAATTTCACACAAGCAATGAGGTGATAATAATCAGATAAATATTATCTCTGCTTAGAGATACATATTGGACAGGACACAAAGGTTTGCTCCACTACGTTTTCTTAAAATAAAGGTTTGCATTTTTTTCCAAGTCCACCTAAAAGAGAGGCAGGGACTCAGTGATATATCTCATCCAAATGGTGACAACACCCTCAGCATTAGATTGTAGCATTAATCTTCATTTCTCTGGGATATCATTTCAACATCCCATCATAGAAACATGTATATGACCAGAGAAGTAGCCAAAGAGCTGGCCACATGTGTAATGAACTAACGATTGCCGAACTGCTGATATTGTACTTTCATTTATCATTCGAGACAGAAGTGGAAACATGACTTTGTTCCCAAATGTTGTCATCCTGCTGGCTGTCTCAAAGTAAAAAGGGGAGAGGGGATCATTAATTATATTTATGTTTCCAAACGGACAGCTGCATTTTTCTCCATCTTTGACATCATTCTCCAAAAGCAAAAAAAAACTTCAACTTGACCAAATTTAAGAGCAAGTTTATTTTATGCAATACCAGAATAAATAGCCTTCATTACAAATGTGAGAGACAGTCCCATAGCACAGCAGCAGTGCGCCAGCCTTCATTCCCTGTAAATTTGTTATTTGACCTGCGGGAGGATCAGGAGAGGAGGTAGATGCCTTTCATGTCTCTATGCACTTGGGAATGCAATGCGTGGAAATATTTATGTCAAAAGCAACAATGCTGCCTGTTAACTCACTTCACAAATGACACTGACATGTGAGGGAATTCCAAAGTTGCATTATAACATGCCATTCACTTATAATATTACAAAAAGCTGCTGTTAGCTATTGTGGCAGTGTGGGGGAGTAGGTGGTGGATTAATATTCTCAGTTCAGGATGAAAAATGTTTAATCCTACTGACTACATAAAAGCAAGTCATTCAATTGCATTCCAAGTTAAAACTGATTGGCTTTTGGCTTTCTACTCTTCTACTGGGAGAATATAGAACCTCGGCACTGGAAAAGGCCCTTTGGTCCACAACATCAGCCTGCACATAATCAATATCCCTTCATTTCCTACACATTCACATGCCCATCTAAATGCCTCTTAACTTCAAACACGAGGACATGACTTCAGAATTAAGGGACAGAAGTTTAGGGGTAATATGAGGGGGAACTTCTTTACTCAGAGAGTGGTTGCGGTGTGGAATGAGCTTCCAGTGGAAGTGGTTGAGGCAGGTTCATTGGTATCATTTAAAATTAAATTGGATAGGCATATGGATGAGAAGGGAATGGAGGGTTATGGTATGAGTGCAGGCAGGTGGGACTAAGGGAAAAAAAGTTGTTCGGCACGGTCTTGTAGGTCCGAGATGGCCTGTTTCCGTGCTGTAATTGTTATATGGTTATATGGTTAATTCCACTAATTGTTATATGGTTATATGGTTAATTCTCACTTTCAAGCTATGCCCTCTTTGGTATTTCCAAACAGAGAAAAGGGTTCTGACTGTCTACCCTGACAGACTACCCTCAAAGTAATAGACCGATGAGCTGACGGGGGCTAGGAAGTTCTGCTTACTGTAGGGTGGAAGTAAGTAAGCCACAGGATGCCAAATGCAGCAGGTCTATATTATACTGAGCTGGGGTGCCAGGTAACTTTTGTTTCTGGCCCCACAGTTTTACATCATCCTTTGCAAACTTTCATTAAAAATATAGGTGAATGCGTTTTTTTTTAAACTTTAATTAAAATTAGTACTTCTAATTAACTGATGTCAGTTATTTAACTGATGTTGATTAATATTATTTCCTTTGATCTGCAGGAGAATGGTGATGAAAAAGGGCTGGGGAAAGGAGAGGAAAGTTGGGAGAGAGAGAAAATGGGAGAGATAGTAAAAGAGAATAATAAAGAGAAAGAAAAAAGAGAAAAAAGAAAGAGGTAGAAGTGTAAAAAAGAGAGAAACAGAGAGAAAACATATTTTAGACTTAAGAGACTGCAGATGCTGGAATCTGTAACAAAAAATGAGAGCAACTGTGTAAGCTCAGTAGGTCATGAGGCACTCGTGGTGGGAAATAGACTATCCAGTTCCCTCCAAAGATGCTGCCTGATCCACAGGGATCCTCCAACTGCTCAGTTTAGTTTACTTTAGTTTAAAGATACAGTACAGAAACAGGCCCTTGGGCCCACCAAGTCCACACTGACCAGCGATCCCCGGGTATTAACGCTATCCTACACACACTAGGAACATTTTACACTTAAACCATGCCAATTAACCTACATACCTGTGCATAGAAACATAGAAATTAGGTGCAGGGGTAGGCCATTCGGCCCTTCGAGCCTGCACCGCCATTCAATATGATCATGGCTGATCATCCAACTCAGTATCCCGTACCTGCCTTCTCTCCATACCCTCTGATCCCTTTAGCCACAAGGGCCACATCTAACTCCCTCTTAAATATAACCAATGAACTGGCCTTGACTACCCTCTGTGGCAGAGAGTTCCAGAGATTCACCACTCTCTGTGTGAAAAAAGTTCTTCTCATCTCAGTTTTAAAGTATTTCCCCCTTATCCTTAAACTGTGACACCTTGTCCTGGACTTCCCCAACATCGGGAGCAATCTTCCTGCATCTAGCCTGTCCAACCCCTTAAGAATTTTGTAAGTTTCTATAAGATCCCCTCTCAGTCTCCTAAATTCTAGAGAGTATAAACCAAGTCTATCCAGTCTTTCTTCATAAGACAGTCCTGACATCCCAGGAATCAGTCTAGTGAACCTTCTCTGCACTCCCTCTATGGCAAGAATGTCCTTCCTCAGATTTGGAGACCAAAACTGTACGCAATACTCCAGGTGTGGTCTCACCAAGACCCTGTACAACTGCAGTAGAACCTCCCTGCTCCTATACTCAAATCCTTTTGCTATGAAATCTATGCACATCTTTGGAGTGTGCGAGGAAACCGAAGATCTCGGAGAAAACGCACGCGGTCATGGGGAGAACGTACAAACTCCGTACAGACAGCACCCGTAGTCAGGATCGAACCCGGTCTACTGGCACTGTTAGGCAGCAACTCTACCACTGTGCCACCATGCCACCCTCTTTCGTTTGCAAGAGACTAATCGCTGCAGGGCACAGAGAATGAATAAGTCATCCAGATCTGACTCTTTGTATGAATACTGGGTTCCATTCTTTTTTCATTATCTTCTGTCTGGCTATGGGCTTAGCCTTGGGTCTAGTATCTTGATGCTTGACTGGGCAACTCTAGTGTCAACTCATGAATTTAACATCATCTTGAAATACCTCATCTTTTGCAGAACTGGTGGAGGGCAAGAAGGATAGTCAGAACTGGTTCAGATCTTGGCTCACCTCTTCCTTTCTTCCCCCTCCCCCCCTCTGACCTCAGTGTGAAGAAGGGTCTCGACCCAAAACTTCGCCTATTCCTTCTCTCCATAGATGCTGCCTCACCCACTGAGTTTCTCCAGCATTTTTGTCTACCTTCGATTTTTCCAGTATCTGCAGTTCTTTCTTAAACATCTCTCCCTGGGATTGTTGCTGCTTTCCTTTAATAATGTCTTGTGCAAAAAATGCTCATTATCTACTCTGATAGAGTTTTGTATGATGGAGATCTGCAATTTATCAGTGTCATTACATCATTATTAAAATGTTGCCCTGTGATAAATACATGGTCTACTCCCTTCCAGCATCGGAAAACACTTCAAAAGAGTACAGAAGGTGTGTGGATCTCCCTCACGCATATTATCACTAGGGGAAGCACAGTAACAAACAAAACATCATGCATGTCTGAATTCAACATGTGCAAATATAATTGATATTGTTTAAAAGGGGTGAATTTTTGTTTTTTGAGTGTGCTCAATAACATCAGCAAATGCCTCCTTTCATCAAGTGGCATGACAGACATGAAAGGCTGCCACTTGGGTAGTTTTAAAGTAACCATTAATTTCACACTGACTTGGTGACAGCAATGGATGTTGGCGCTAGCTGTTAGTCGAGTCCCTGAAGCAGAGTGTTAAAGTGGTATTATGGAAGTCAATTTACTGATCCAATTACTGTGTTCCTTCAGGCGCAACAAGGGGCGCATTTTGCTTTTTCATGCAGCAAACTAGTGCCCTCCACTCCTCAAGTATGCTCTGCATTACTCCACTGCAAGTTCACTCCAAGCTCACTCCAAGTGCCCTGCTACATTGCATGGACTGGCAGGATTTAAAATTGAATGGAGATGTGTGAGGCAAGTATTTTACACACAGTGAGGTGGGGACCTGGAACGCACAGCCGGGAGTGATGGTGGTGGAGATACAATATTGGTGTTTAAGAGGCTTTTGGATAGGCGTTAAAGTACTCATACACTCCTGTAAAAACACATGGACAAATTTCTAATGCACCAAGTAAAACAACTAAGCATTCCCTGCAGTTTTGGTCGATTATTTGCAGGAAACATGTAGAGGCTTTGGAGAGGGTGAAGAGGAGGTTTTTCAGAAAGCTGCCTGAATTAGAGTTTCAGCTACAGGGAGAGGTTGGATAGACTTGGATTGTTTTCTCTGGAATGTCAGAGGTTGAGGGGAGACTTGATAGAAGTATATACAATTATCACAGGCATAAATAGGGTATCAGGCAGAACCATTTTCCCAGGGTGGAAATGTCCAACACTAGAGGCCATAACTATAAAGTGAAAGGGGTAAAATGAGTATACAGAGTGTGGTGGGGCCCGGATCACAAAGCAAAGGCTGGTGGTGAAGGCAGATCCAATATTGATGTTTAAGAGGCTTTTGGACAGGCATATGGAAGTGCAGGGAATAGAGGAATATGAATCATGTACAGGCAGATGAGATCAGTTTGGCATCATGTTCAGCACAAACATTGTGGGCCAAAGTTCCTGTGCTCACTATCTCTATGTTCAATATTCAATGTTCCATGGAACTGCTAAAAAATAGTAAGATTAAACGAGAACTTACCAGTTTGAAGTTTGATCTGTATTTTATGAGGAGTTACGATGAGGGATTACGTGAAGAAGCCCGCTCAGGGCGCAGGCGCGGCATGCTTCCAAGCAGCGGTGTGGAATCACAGACAGACACACGATTTGAAGTAACATAGTGAAGAATAAAGAGACATCAATTATCAGTTTGATCCATGTAATGAGGGTGGGAGCGGAGGGCACGTAATCCCTCATCGTAACTCCTCATAAAATACAGATCAAACTTCAAACTGGTAAGTTCTCGTTTAATCTTACTATTTTACTTCGGAGTCACGTGAGTGACTTCGTGAAGATTTCAAAGCTCTGTGATTTCAAACCGTGTAACAGTTTTACTCACTCACTGCCGAAAGCTCTTGAGGAAGGAAGTGTTATTGTAATCAACCAATGAATCTGTTTTCAAAACAAAACGGTATTTATTAACAATAACAAAAACAAATAGCTCCCCCGGGCTTTAAATTAAATATTTGCAGTTTCTAAAATTTTTGCTGCAAATAAATCAGGCTTCACCAACGGCTTGTGATAGAACGTCCGGAATGTGGATTCCCTCGACCATCCTGCTTTGTTTAGGATAAGGTCAATAGGCACATCCATCCTTGCTGCCGATGATGTGGATGCTGCCCTGGTGGAATGAGATTTATATACATTAATGTCTATCCCAGCAGCTTCCAATACCTGTTTTAACCATCTTGAAATGGTCTGGCTCGTTACCCTGCCATGTGGTTTTTTGTGGCTGACCCATAAGGCTCTTTCACTTCCTCGGATATTATGGGTTGTGTCAATATAAACTTTTATGTGGGTCACCACACACAATCGTGGCTCTGGTGGGTAAGCCCGGAATACCACTAGCGTGTTGGATGTTCCTGGCCTGCTTTGCTTTATCAGACCTTGTATAGTGAAGGTTACCTGGTCTGACGTTGTTTCCATGCTGTCCAGTCGAAGTTTATGCAATGACTGGACCCTCTGTGCAGATACTAGAGCCATCAGCATGAGCGTTTTTAATGTCAATTGCTCTAGGCTGAGGGATCTTGCTGGTGGTCTGTCCCGAAGGTATGTGAGCACAATACTGATGTCCCAAATTTGAGTATATCTAGGCTTGGGGGGCTTGATGTTAAATATGCCCCTCATCAGTTTGACCACCAGCGGATGGGACCCCATGGGCTGATGTCCTGCAGGTTTGAGGTAGTTGGAGAGGGCACTACGCGCCGTGTTGATGGCACTGTAGCTCATATCCTCATGATGATGTAAGTAGGCCAGGAACTCGAGAACATTGGCTACTGTGGCTGTTTCGTAAGCAGTCCCCGTTTCTTGGCAGTACCTCTCCCATTTCTTGATGTTGGTTAGGTACTGCCTCTTTGTAGATGTTCTCAGGGATGCTGACATGGTGGTGATGGTTTGTTGCGATAATCCCAGGTCCAGATAGGGTCGGTTTAAAATCTGCAACCCAGGAGATTCATGTCTTGATGGCATGGATGGCTGATGCCTGACACTGGGTGAGTCAATAACCCTGGATGACTGGGAAACACCATTGGTGATTCCACCACCATGTCATGGAGTATTGGGAACCATGGCTGTGTAGGCCAGTCGGGCACCACCAAAATTCCAGATGCTGAATCCATCTGGATTTTGCGAAGTACCCGACTGATGAGGCAGAAGGGAGGAAAGGCATAGAAAAAGAACTTTCCCCAATCCAGCGTGAATGCATCTACCGCTGCTGCCTCTGGATCTGGTTCCCACGCGACATACGTAGGTAATTGGTGATTCAGTCTTGATGCAAATAAATCGATATCTGGCTTCCCATATTGCTTTACAATTTTAGCAAATGCTTTAGGATTTAACATCCATTCGATGTTGTCATTAAATTTGCGTGACCTGGTGTCCGCCACTGTATTTAGCTTACCTGGTAGATAGGTAGCTGAAAGCCAAATATGTCTTTCGACACACCATTGCCAAATCGTATTGACCAATTTGTCGCATGATAAAGATTTTATGCCGCCCATATGGTTAATGTAAGCCACCACCGTAGTATTGTCTATTTGTAATCTAACATGCAAGTGATGCATATTGGATACATATGCTTTCAAACCATAAAAGGCGCCCAACATTTCCAAATAATTAATGCCCAGTGTAGATAGTAATGATGATTCTAAGTTAGTCCATCTACCACCTGTGCTGGATATGGAGTTAGTTGCTCCCCAGCCTTTAGCACTGGCATCTGTTTGGAGTACTAAAGTAGCATTAGTAATAACAATAGGACTACAACTATGCCAAATGTTTTGTATCCACCACTGTAGCTCTGATATTGCTTCAGGGGGTAAACTCATGACTCGGTCATAATGACCTTTATGTTGTTTTAGTGCCTTTACCTTTGCTCTTTGTAAATTTTGATAGTGCAAAGGTCCAAATTGGATAGCTGGAAATGCTGCTACCATTTTGCCAATTACTGCTGCCACTTGTCGAATAGTTGTTTTTTTGTTAATCTTTAAGTTATTACATGATTGTACTAATGCAATCATCTTTTCCCTTGGCAGGGTAATAGTCATTTGGACTGAGTTAATTGTGAACCCCAGGTAGTCCATTATCGTGGATGGATTTAACTTCGATTTATCTGGATGTAAGACGAATCCTAGAGCTTCTAGGAGCTGTTTAGTAGCTGATACTGCTGCTACAGCCAATTCCATAGTTTTCCCAACTATGAGGATGTCGTCCAAATATGCCATGACTATATGATTAAGTTTCCTTAACGTTGCCATGGCTGGTTTTAATATTTTAGTGAATAGTCTTGGGGCTGAAGTAAGCCCATTAGGCAGTGCTTTATACTGCCACAGCTCCCCCATCCAGATAAATTTAAGGTATCTGCTATAATCCTTATGTATAGGTACCAGATAGTAAGCATCTTTGAGATCAATGCTTGCCATATAGTATCCTTTGGAAATCAGTTGTCTAGCAGTCACAAATGTTTCCATTTTGAAATGTATATACTTAACAAAATCATTCAGGGATGTTAAGTCAATGATGATGCGACATCCACCATCCTTTTTAGTTTTTGTAAATATGTTGGAAACAAATTCCAAGGGCTCATGTTTAGTTTTTTCTATGACCCCTTTGTTTATAAGTCTCACCAGTTCAGCTTGTCCCTCCTGTTGTTCTTTTTTGGAGAGAAAAAATACCCTTTCGGGCCGGTGTTGAACTGGCGGTATTTTTGAAATAAATTCAATTTTATACCCTCCAATGCTATTGAGTATATATTTGTCATCAGTGATCATTCCCCATGCTTCTTTAAACAAGTGTAACCTTCCCCCTGTTAGTAAGGCACCCTTATTCTCTGTATGCGGGTAGGAACCAGATCCACCTACCTCCATGGTTATTGACGGCTTTGTGATTTTTTCTTCCGTTGTGCCTTGCCTTGTCGACGTGCTGGCGATGTTGGGGGGAGGCGCATTTTCCAGGGGGTCCGCGGCGGGCCCTGACCTAAAAAAGGTCTCTGGGGATAGTGCGGCCCCAAGCTTTCACCAGTCCCATGTTCCGGACGCCGACTGGTGGATGCAGTGGTGTGCTGCCGCCTGGGTGTGAGAAATGTTCTCGGCTTGTTTGTCGCTGGGCCTGCCCTCATGAGGCTAAAGGTTTTGGATGCCTCCTCCATATCCTTAAGTTGTTTATTGAGGTCATTCCCAAATAATAATGAGTCGGATTCCATAGATGGAGTTTTACACAAGCCGGCAAACTTTGGGTTGAGGGCAGGTCTGATGTTTTCTCTCCGAAGGTTATTCAACTCAAACTGAGTTGTGCACATTAATGCGAGCACATCCTGCTGGTGTGTAGTCATCTCCTCCGTCTGTACGCACCGGGCATAAGCTGTGATGGCCGACGTGAGGAGGCGAAGTATCCGCTGGAGTTTTACTTCTTGTGCCCGCATTGGTCCCCCCACATTTCCCCAGATTTGACTATTGAGATTCTTAACCTTAAGAGCCTCGCAGTTATCTGGTGCTGTGTGCTCCTCCAGCACTTGGGCGAGCACCTTCTCCTGAAGAGGTTTGTTCGACAGGTGATTTATACTGGCCGCCATCCTCGGCTCCAAAGGTGCTCCAACCCGTGGGGTAGCGACAAACCGATCCACAACACCCAGCAGCTGTTCTTCCTGCACACCCTGCACACTCTCGACTCCTTCCACCTGCCCCTTTTCCAGACCAGCCCTGCCCTGGTCACCAATGCTAACCTCCAATTCTAGGTCTGAGGTTGCAAAAGGAAGTGCCGGGCTTGACACTATGGAGGAGGCGCCTGTCCTGTCTGCCCGAGAGTGCTGCTGCTCTCGGTAGACCATCCCCTCCAAGAGCTGCTGTATGCAACTCAGGCGATTGTCTCTCCCCCGTTTTGGGGAGGACATTTCCCCCTCCGACGAGTTGGAGTCGACCGGCCGATTGGTTTTCCGGCTGGCTTTCCCAGCCCACCGTGTAGGCTCTGGCGTGACTGGGACCGGCTCGGTCTCGGGAATTGCAAACCGCTGCTCGAGCGGTACTACCGCCGGTTGCTGCCCCGCTGGAATAGGCTCCTCCGGTGGAGTTAGAGCCCGGGCAGTTTTCTGCGAAAGTTTTCTACGTTGGGACATTTTGCTGTGCAAAAATACTAACGCCAACTCTCTCCGGTTTCCCAACGCACCGTCCACTTACCTGACGGTCCGTTTTAAAGTGCAGCTGGAGAGCCTGACTCCAGCTGCCGCCGCTGTTGCACTGCTGGGCGTAATGCCGCGCCTGCGCCCTGAGCGGGCTTCTTCACGAAGTCACTCACGTGACTCCGAAGTAAAATTGCCTCGTAATTTATAACTTGGCCAATATTATTGATCTAGAAATATAAACACTCACTTTATTTGTGATCCATAAAGAAATGAGAAATAGTGCGAAGAACAATACCTATGAGACATCAAAACTAACCAATGCTTCCAACTTCAAAATGCCAGATGACCGAGAGATGTCTCGTAAGTATAAAATTAGAAGAAGTTTCAACACTGCTGCTTCAGGGTACCACCAGCTTTTATTTGCATGTAAGATGATCTAAGTGATGTGTTTAGGACTAAATACTTGACAGACAAAGATAGACTATTTTCTCTGGTGGGACAGCGCAGAACAAGTAGAGATTTTCCTAAAATTGGAGCTACGTTTTTCAGATCTAACATCATGAGGCAGTGAAATTATTCTCTTCAAGAGAGTTAATACTCATCTAATTGGACACTTAAGAGCTGAGGTTGATAGGTAAGAATAATAGGCAAAATGAAACCAAAGCTGGTAATTATAATTAAGGTATCAATCAGCAATTATTTTGGAGGAGCGGATGGTGTTACTAGGCATAGCTTTATCAACAGATCTTACTCAGGATAGGGAAATTGGGTTGTCTCTGCACACAAGCCCAATTACCAATTCTAGTCAAAGACAGACACAAAAAGCTGGAGTAACTCAGTGGGTCAGGCAACATCTCTGGAGAAAAGGAATAGGTGATGTTTCGGGTCGAGCCCTTCAGAAGGGTCTCAATCGGAAACATCACCTATTCCTTTTCTCCAGAGATGCTGCCTGACCCTCTCAGTTACTCCAGCTTTTTGTGTCTGTCTTTGTTTTGAACCAGAATCTGCATTTCCTCCATAGACCAGTTCTAGTCTGTTCTGCTGGTCGGCTTGTTTATGGTGAACAGGGCTTTCTCCTTGTAACAGTATGGTAAAAAAAACCAGCAAAGTACCAGCCATCACTTCCGGTGACAGTTTGCCTTGTACCGCTTCGAATAGAAAGGCCATGGGTATTCACGCCACACAGGCAACAATTGGAATAAAATATATATGAACTGCAAAAGAACAATCAAGTGCTCTGTGTGCTGCCAATCGGAAAAGTGACAAGAAGACAGATGGTATCGACCTTTGATCCTGGTGCTTTAATTGATCGGCTCGGTCTTAGTTTGGGCAAAACAATAGGGTTGACAATTGCAATCACCACTTGAAATTTGGTAAAATGCATTCCTATAATTCTGTGACACATCACTATCATCTTCCTGTCAATAACTCTGAAAAGACTCAGCAATTTGTGGAAATTATTGTCATTTTCTGATTAAAGACACACATTAAGTTCATAAATGACACAAAAATTGCTGGAGCGGCATTCTTCGAAGTTGTTTGTCAAATAACACAATAGGATATAAATCAGTTGGTAATTTGAGCAGAGAAATGGGAGATGGAGTTTAATCTGGAAAAATGTAAGGTGTTGCGTTGCACCTTAGGAGTTCAAATGCAAGAGTTAGTAAGTATGCAGGAAATGACAGGACCCTAAAGAGCATTGATATACAGGAACACTTTGGGATGCAAGTCAGGAACACTTTGGGAAGCTGTGAAAACCCTCGGTTAGGCAGCATTTAGAGATTTGGGTGCAGTTCTGGTCACCACCTGCAGAAGTTGGACAAAAGTGAAATAGTTTCTCTGGATCATTGGAGAATGAGGAGCAAGCTGATAGAAGTATGTTACAATTATGAGAGATCCAGATAGGGTAGATACTCAGAGACTTTTGCTCAGGGTTGGAATATCAAATGCTAGAAGACATAGGTTTAAGTTGACAAAGGGAAAGTTTTATGAGACAAGGTATTTTAAGCAGAGAGTGGCAGATGCCTGGAATGCTCTACCAGGTGAGGTGATAGAAGCAGATACGCTAGCAAAGTGGAAGAGGCACTTGGACAGACACATAAACAGGTAGGAAACAGAAGAATACAGAGATAATGTGCAGGCAGATTACATTAGTTTAAATTGACAGCATGGTTGGTGCCGAGATGGAGGGCTGAAGGGCCTGTGCCAGTCTATGGTCAGTGTTCCACGTTTAATGTTCTATGCTATTAGAAAGAAAATCGTTTTTTCTCACTGTAATGGCTAATATAAGACAACAACTTACAGATTTAGTATATAAAAATATCCCAAGATAATTGAAGACCGCTAAAACTGCATGCCACTCATTCTTGAATCCCCCTCAATATAATGTCCTGGTCTCCTTCTCCCTTACCCACCACTGCACTGCAACCCCTACTACCAGTCGACTGCACTCCCTTGCTTGACCCACCTTCTGCACCAGCCACTGCATCTTCATACCAGAAATTCCAATCTTGGAGGGAAGTCTCAGGCAGCAATATTTTCAACTCAAAAATGTGCTTTACTGTTGTTCCCTCTGGCATGGTTGTTAGGGTGTGCCAGAATTTCGAAGGCACGTTTGTTTAGCTTCTCCAGTGTGTAAATGAGGAATTAGGAATTTGTGTAAAACAGAGCAACAGACAAATCGTCCGATAGCAGTGAATCAGTTCTGGAGCATGGAAAGCAGGATTGACAAGAAAGAGATGGGGGGAAAAAAGTGGCCCTTTTGCTACTACAATCAGCTCTGTTCCCCTGCCATGTGATTCGGGCAGGTGATTACAAAAGATGATCCAAAATCATATCTGAATGTAGGATGTGAAAGAGTCTGATGAAGGGTTGTGACACAAAATGCCATCTCCAGATTTGATGCCTGACATGCTTGGTCACTCCAGCATTTTGTTTTATTTTGTAAATCAGCATCTACAGTTCATCGTGTCTACACTGATCTGTTGCATGGAGGCACAAGAGACTGGAGATGCTGGAATGTCATGCAAAACACAAAGAAACTCAGCAGGTCAACAGCATCAGCCTAAAGAAGCGGAATTGTCACCTACCTATCTCCCTCCATCAGATGCTGCCTGACCAACTAAATTCCTCCAGCAATTTTTTTCTTTCTTAATATGTTACAAGTTTTGCCTGCAAGTTGAACCTAATTTTACTTTAGAATTCATCCTTAGATTCAAATTGCGAATAATTTATTGTTATTTACACTCGCATGCAAATGAAGCTCACAGAGGAACCAGTAATCATGGGAATGTTTAATACAAGAACAATACAATTGTGAATACAAAACGCAGAATGGTGAAAGGTTGCCGTCCAGCCTGAAGTAGTGCAAAAAAAAATACTGACGAGCAATAGTGGAATAACTGACTGAGGTAGAGTTAGGAGTGAGAGTGGATAGACTCGGCTTGTACTCGCTTGAATTTAGAAGGTTGAGGGGGGATCTTATAGAAACGTACAAAATTCTTAAGGGGTTGGACAGGCTAGATGCAAGAAGATTGTTCCCGATGTTGGGGAAGTCCAGAACGAGGGGTCACAGTTTAAGGATAAAGGGGAAATCTTTTAGGACCGAGATGAGGAAAGGTTTTTTCACACAGACAGTGGTGAATCTCTGGAATTCTCTGCCACAGAAGGTAGTTGAGGCCAGTTCATTGGCTATATTTAAGAGTGAGTTAAATGTGGCTAAAGGGATCAGTTCTTCAGAGTGAGTTCTTGTGGCTAAAGGGATCAGGGGGTATGGAGAGAAGGCAGGAACAGGATACTGAGTTGGATGATCAGCCACGATCATATTGAATGGCGGTGCAGGCTCGAAGGGCCGAATGGCCTACTCCTGCACCTATTTTCTATGTTTCTATGTCTACATGGCAACACCTCGGGGAAAGGGATGTGAAAGAGGTGATTGGTTCATGCATTGGAAGCAAGTGGGTAAGAAGCTGTTTTTAGAACTGGGCACCCAGGCTTTCGAACTCATATATCTTCTCTGAGAAGGTCGAAGTGAAAAAAAGGGAATGGCCAAGGTGGCAGGCAATCGTAAGGCACGTGGCTAAGTGGTAGAGTTGCTGCCTTACAACCCTTGCAGTGCCAGAGACCCGGGTTTAATCCCGACTACAGGTGCTGTCTGTACGGAGTTTGTACGTTCTCCCTGTGACCGCGTGGATTTTTTCCCAGATCTTCGGTTTCCACCCACACTCCAAGGACGTACAGGTTTGTAGTTTAATTGGCTTGGCATAAGTGTAAAAAATGTCCCTAGTGTGTAGGATAGTGCTTGTGTACATGGATTGCTGGTCGGCATGGACTTGGTGGGCCGAAGGGCCTGTTTCCACTCTGCATCTCTAAACTTAATGAAACTTTAACCTTCCTGGTGCAACGCATTGTGAAGATGGACTGGAAGAAAGTAAGTGACGAGGCAGTGATTGACTGAGCTGTGTTCACCACTCACTGCAGATTCAGGCAGCCCAGAGCAGAGCAGTTGCCATACGAGGCTGAGCAGAGTAGCAGGGAAGAAAATGGAGATGAGGAATATATTTACCATAATTGTAGTCAGTTGTATTTCTTTAGCATAAAAGAAAATGCTATCTGACTATGACCATTCTTAACTAAGCCTTCTTTATCTTCAAAAAAAGCAATTCCAGTCAGGAAATTAACTTCACCACAATCTCTGCAGATTTCATCCACATTTGATAATGCATGAGAAAGGAAATAATGGGAGTTTCTCTCAGCTCTAATGAAAGTGCTGATGTATTTCATTCAAAGTGTCTTTTATCTCATCTTTTCCATTAGTCTTTTAACCAGCAGCGATTGAAAATAAGAAATATGTTTACTCAGGCACGGTGCTGCAAATGTCACAGATTAAGCCTCAAAATCTTTGTATAATATCTGATTTTTAATCATTCTCCATTGATTTTCAAATGAACCATTGAACAATTTAAAAGCAATTATTTTTGTGGTCTAATTTTGAATTAAGAAGGTAAAGCGCAACAGATCATTCCACCCTAAATCTTTAGCTCAGTTGTAGCATGCAGTTTAAAACAGTGCCAAACAAGATGTCCTTTAAAAATAAATATCAATTTAGTAAAGCAGGTGGTGAATATTGGATCACTAATCCCAGACACTATCTTTTAAAAGAAGATTGCCGTAAAGCATCTGCATTTAACATATCACAGTGAAGTTGAGAAGTGTGGGAGATTTCTGTTTTAAATTTGAGAGTCTGGGTGGTTCTCTTCCAATGTGAATGGGATCTTTTGCAGGTACATGTTCTGCGGTGTCAGTGTGAATTAAGCAACCACTTTGTTATTATTGTGTTCCAAAATCCCACAGTGCATTTTATTGGACTATCAATCACTCCGACAAAAAGGTCAAAGTAAACATTCCTTGTCTTTCTCTATTCTTATATGTAATTAATAATATAGTAGTAACAAATTCAGGGGTATATTATACCACACATTTGCTTTCAAAATAAAATATTACCCCAATATTCATACGTCACGCACTTCTGAGGATCTAATGGCCATGGAATGCACTGTATTTTTAAAGTAATAATGTGAGGTTTCTGTCATGATGAAACCTGAAGACAATCTTGCATGTCTGGATGTTGTTAAATTGATGTTTTCCGTTTAGTCTCAGGTTGCTGGATCTTCTCCAAACATCCAATGTATGTAGACTTGTTTTAATCGCCATTATGGATGAGCCAAGAAAGTTGGCTCTTTTCAAGCTATCTCTTTTGAGTATAAATGAATATGAGATACTGTTGTGGCAGCAGAGCCACATGATGCACAAAATATTGGGTTGATCTTGGCAACAGTGCCATGAAGCAAATGGATCAGAGAGAAGTCATTTCATAGAAACACAGAAACATAGAAATTAGGTGCAGGAGTAGGCCATTCGGCCCTTCGAGCCTGCACCGCCATTCAATATGATCATGGCTGATCATCCAACTCAGTATCCCATACCTGCCTTCTCTCCATACCCTCTGATCCCCTTAGCCACAAGGGCCACATCTAACTCCCTCTTAAATATAGCCAATGAACTGGCCTCGACTACCCTCTGCGGCAGAGAGTTCCAGAGATTCACCACTCTCTGTGTGAAAAACGTTCTTCTCATCTCGGTTTTAAAGGATTTCCCCCTTATCCTTAAGCTGTGACCCCTTGTCCTGGACTTCCCCAACATCGGGAACAATCTTCCTGCATCTAGCCTGTCCAACCCCTTAAGAATTTTGTAAGTTTCTATAAGATCCCCTCTCAATCGCCTAAATTCTAGAGAGTATAAACCAAGTCTATCCAGTCTTTCTTCATAAGACAGTCCTGACATCCCAGGAATCAGTCTGGTGAACCTTCTCTGCACTCCCTCTATGGCAATAATGTCCTTCCTCAGATTTGGAGACCAAAATTGTACGCAATACTCCAGGTGTGGTCTCACCAAGACCCTGTACAACTGCAGTAGAACCTCCCTGCTCCTATACTCAAATCCTTTTGCTATGAATGCTAACATACCATTCACTTTCTTCACTGCCTGCTGCACCTGCATGCCTACTTTCAATGACTGGTGTACCATGACACCCAGGTCTCGCTGCATCTCCCCTTTTCCTAATCGGCCACCATTTAGATAATAGTCTGCTTTCCTGTTTTTGCCACCAAAATGGATAACCTCACATTTATCCACATTATACTGCATCTGCCAAACATTTTCCCACTCACCCAGCCTATCCAAGTCACCTTGCAGTCTCCTAGCATCCTCCTCACAGCTAACACTGCCCCCCAGCTTAGTGTCATCCGCAAACTTGGAGATATTGTCTTCAATTCCCTCATCCAGATCATTAATATATATTGTAAATAGCTGGGGTCCCAGCACTGAGCCTTGCGGTACCCCACTAGTCACTGCCCGCCATTGTGAAAAGGACCCGTTTACTCCTACTCTTTGCTTCCTGTTTGCCAGTCAGTTCTCTATCCACATCAATACTGAACCCCCAATGCCATGTGCTTTAAGTTTGTATACTAATCTCTTATGTGGGACCTTGTCGAAAGCCTTCTGGAAGTCTAGATACACCACATCCACTGGTTCTCCCCTATCCACGCTACTAGTTACATCCTCGAAAAATTCTATAAGATTCGTCAGACATGATTTACCTTTCGTAAATCTATGCTGACTTTGTCCAATGATTTCACCACTTTCCAAATGTGCTGCTATCCCATCTTTAATAACTGACTCTAGCAGTTTCCCCACTACCGATGTTAGACTAACCGGTCTGTAATTCCCCTTTTTCTCTCTCCCTCCCTTCTTAAAAAGTGGGGTTACGTTTGCTACCCACCAATCCTCAGGAACTACTCCAGAATCTAAAGAGTTTTGAAAGATTATTACTAATGCATCCACTATTTCTGGAGCTACTTCCTTAATACTCTGGGATGCAGCCTATCTGGCCCTGGGGATTTATCGGCCTTTAATCCATTCAATTTACCCAACACCACTTCCCGGCTAACCTGGATTTCACTCAATTCCTCCAACTCCTTTGACCCGCGGTCCCCTGCTATTTCCGGCAAATTATTTACGTCTTCCTTAGTGAAGACGGAACCAAAGTAGTTATTCAATTGGTCCGCCATATCCTTGTTCCCCATGATCAACTCACCTGTTTCTGACTGCAAGGGACCTACATTTCCTTTTCCTTGAAACAATCAGAACCTTCACTGACTCTGGAAGCAGTGGGAGGTCACCCTGGTGAAATGAGCACTAGGATCTGAAGAGCTCCACATGGGACTAAATCAGGGTTAAATAAACTAAATGTAAAAAAGTTGGTACTGAAAAATCAGCAGTGGGTGAATGGTACCAGAACTGGGTATCTTGGTAATGACACAGCATGCAAAATGACACATGCATGCATTATTGTAAAAACTCATTCAAGTTACTTCCACACAAGACCTAGAAATGAAGAGACAGGTTTAAGAGATAAATGTATACCATTTTCAGATGCATTATCATGTATTTTGCAGAGTGAACAAAATAAGTGACGAATTTGTCAGATTATTTAAAATTGAGCCAACCATGACATTAGGTTCTTAAATTCTCAGCCTCAAGGGCAGGTAACATTATACTTTATTGTGTTTTGTCATCCTGTGTTAAAAATGCTCACTGGATTTCCACCTCTTAGAAGATATGGGATTCAAGCCATGCTCTAAATGAACTGACAAGTGGAGACACTGCCTCTAATTTTTGATTAAAAGCTAGTGGTGCACTAATGGTTGGTGTGAGAGTGGTGTCCTCTCCAACTCTCAGAGCCCAGGAAACACTTCCATCATTGTATCCTAACCAGCTTATCATCTCAATAAATGATAGCCTGAAGCCGCTGTCTCCGGTGGGGAAGAGCCGATTCTGGACTTACCTTGACTTGTACCTTGTCCTTTTACCATCTGGACGCCTGCAGCAATGGCTGCGGAGGGTTGAGGTCCCGACCACGGGGGAAAATGGAGGAGGACTGGCCAATTTTTGTGCCTTCCACCACAGTGATGATTGCTGTGGTGGATGTTTGTGTTAAATTTTTATTGTGTACTAGACCAAGTGCAGACCCGTTGGGTCTGTTCCCCCAACGTGCAGTTGTGGGGGGTGGGGGGAGGCGGCATGCAGCGTCACACACACTAACTATCCACCCCCCCCCCCATGCTAATTACCCCCCTTGATATCATATTAATATTATTAATTTGCTCCTTTTACCCCATAACCACCCTATCTACTCACGCATAGCCCCCAACTTGCAGTCACATCTAGAGGGGGGGGGGGGGGGGGGGGGGGTAGAGAGTGAGGGCAGAGAGAGAAGAGGAGACACAGAGAGAGAGGGGCAAGAGGAGAGGGGGTGGGAGAGGAGAAGAGGGAGGGTGGGGTGAGAGGGGAAAGGGGGGGGGTGGAGGGGAGGAGAGTGAGAGGGGTGAGAGTGAGGGGGAGAGAGGGGGGAGGGGGGGGGAGAAGTGAGGGGGAGGGGGGGGAGGGGGGAGGGGGAGGGGTGGGGGAGGGGGGAGGGGAGGGGGGGGGAGAGGGGGGGAGGGGGTGTGTGGAGGGGAGGGGGTAGGGTTGTGTGGAGGGGAGGGGGGAACGTAGGGGGAGGGGACGTGGGGGGGAGGGATGGAGGGGGGGAGAAAAAAAAGGGGAGAGAAGAGAGGGGGGGGAGAGGAGAGGGAGAGAGGGGGGGAGAGGAGAGAGGGGGAGAGGAGGGGGGAGAGAGGAGGGGGGAGGGGGGGAGGAGGGGGGAGAGGAGAGGGGGGGAGAGGAGAGGGGGGGAGAGAGGAGAGGGGGGGGAGGTAGGGGGGGAGGGAGAGCGGGGGAGGAGGGAGGGGGGGAGAGGAGAGGAGGGGAGAGGGGAGGAGCGAGGAGGAGGGGGGGAGAGAGGAGAGGGGGGAGGAGGGGGGGGAGGGAGGAGGGCTGGGGGGGAGAGGAGGGGGGAGGGAGGAGCAGGGGAGAGGAGGGGGGGGGGAGAGGAAAGGGGGGGGAGGGGTGTGGGGAGGAGAGGGGGGGAGAGGGGAGGGACGGGAGAGGAGGGGGGGAGGAGGGGGGGGGAAAAGGGGGAGGGAGGAGAGGGGGGGTGGAGAGGGGGAGAGGGGGAGAGGGGGAGGGGAGGAGAGGAGGGAGAGGAGAGGGGGAGAGGAGAGGGGGACGAGGAGGGGGGGAGAGGAGGGGGGGGGAGCGGGAAGGGGGGGAGAGGAGAGGGGGGAGAGGAGAGGGGGGAGGGGGAGGTGAGGGGGGAGAGTGGAGAGCGGGAGAGGGGGGAGAGGGGGGAGGAGAGGGGGGAGAGGAGGGGGGAGAGGAGAGGGGGAGGAGAGGAGAGGGAGGGGGGGGGAGGAGGAGGGGAGGAGAGGAGAGGGGGGGAGGTAGGGGGAGGAGGAGGGGGGGGAGGGAGGGGGGGAGAGGAGAGAGGGGGGAGAGGAGAGGGGGGGGAGGAGAGGAGAGGGGGGAGGAGAGGGGGGGAGGAGGGGGGGGGAGAGGATGGGAGATGGGGGGGGAGAGGAGAGGGGGGCTGAGGGGGAAGAGGAGGAGAGGGGGGGGGAGGAGAGAGGGGGGAGAGTGAGTGCCTTTTTATTTCAACCCAAACCCCCCAAACAACTATTTGCAGGCAGTGCTTTTTTACTTTAACCATATTTTCATTTTCAACCCACATTAAGGGTACTTACTCACAGTTGTGTAGACATGTGTTCAGTGTTATTCACAGCTCAGAGAAACGTGACCCTCTGCCTTCCTCCAGCTTGCAGACTAATTGAGGCACACCACTTCCAGGTTTTATAGTCCAGCCCACCTGCCGCCAGCGGGGGCAGCAGAGAGAATGGGGAATTTTGTAAAATCATTAATATCTCTGTCATTTTTGATCGACTGGAAAAATCCTCAGCACACATGCGGCGGAGGCAGGCTCTGAGCGAGGTGGCCAAAAATGACGGCCGTAGGTGGCGGCGTTCTCTCGCTCTAATCGCAGCACAGATCGCCAAAAGCGGTCAAGAACAGACTTTTAGTAATATATAGATTGTGTGTTCTTTCTCATTGTACCGCTGCTGACAAATTCATTTCACTTGCACTTTATGTGCAATGTGACAAATAAAACTGATTGTATTGTATTGATTGTATTATATTGATAGTTATCATCCATTTTATCAATGCAAGATTACTAAAATTGAGGTCTATCATACTGTTGATTGGCTTGTAAGCCTTTCAGTTGTTTCACAATATTCTATCAAGCAAGACGGAATGTATGGAAGAATCACTTCTGTTATTAAATGCCAATCTACACATGTTGGCACTTTTTTGATTGTAGCACTGCTACACCACTAGTCAGCCAATCACTCCATCCCACACCCTCATTCTGGGCAACCTCATCATCTGTGGGCGTTGTTCCTTCTGGCCTATGGACAGTTATTAAAATGTGAGGCTTTAATGAAGAGAATAACGCAGCCATGGTCTGGAGCCCAAGGTTCTACTTCAGGTTCCACTTCTACTTGAGTTAGAGGACTGGACCATGTTCAAGACCACTTCATCCAGCTTGAATGAGTACACGAGGATTTGCCAAGGGACTAAGAAACATAGAAACATAGAAAATAGGTGCTGGAGGAGGTTATTTGGCCCTTCGAGCCAGCACCCCCATTCATTGTGATCATGGCTGATCATCCACAATCAGTAACCCATTCCTGCCCATATCCCATAGGGAGTTAGATGTGGCCCTTGTGGCTTAAGGGATCAGGGGGTATGGAGAGAAGGCAGGTACAGGATACTGAGTTGGATGATCAGCCATGATCATATTGGATGGCGGTGCAGGCTCGAAGGGCCGAATGGCCTACTCCTGCACCTATTTTATATGTTTCTATGTTTCTAAGCCTCAGCTAAGTCGCGGAAACATTTTCAGCATGTAATTTTCAGCATTTTCAGCAGTAAAATTTGGTCGGCATGGTTCTTTTTAACTCGTAGTGCGGTGGAGTGGGGTCACTATGTAGTTACAGGCAGTCGAGAACAGCCGTAGGCAATCTCCTTTGCTGACCATGCATTTTGATTGGCTCATTGGAGTTTTCAGGACCCAGGAAAACTGACCGGTAATATAAAATGCCCGCTAAACTTTATTATAAGTTTAGCGGGCATTTTTAAAAGTGTCTCCACTGCTTCCTCCCCCCATTCCCCCCCTTTCCCCCCCTTCTCTCCCCTTCTCTCTCCCTCTCTCTCACCTCACATCCCTTCTCTCCCCACCCCCTCCCTGCTCTCTGAAGGACTTACCGTACACTGTGCAGCCGTCTTTTACCTTCCTGTTCATCGTGGGCGTGAATTTCAGACAGCGCTCCCCCGATTTCCCTGGCCCCCGCCTTTGCAATGTGTTTGTGTGTGTATGTGTGTGTGTGTGTGTGTGTATGTGTGTGTGTGTGTGTGTATGTGTGTGTGTGTGTGTGTGTGGTCGGTTGATCCAGCTCGCGGTCTCATCACTGACCGTCGATCGAGCGAGATGTTTTTCAGGCGAGTGCCCTTGAGCTTGAAGGTTGAAAACAGTCGCTGAAAGGTCGCATTAGTGGGACAGGCCTTTAACTCTCCTTCATGTTCGAGGGAAGTTATCGCATGCTCGCGACCTCAGTTTGGTCGAGGAAAGGTTTTCAGCATGGTGAAAAATTTTCCTCGAGTAAAAATTGATCTGCATGGTTCTTTTGAACTCGTAGTGCAGTGGAGTGGAGTCGCTATGTAGTTATAGGCAGTCGAGGTAGCCGTAGGCAACCTCCTTCGCTGACCGGGCATTTAAATTGGCTCATTGGAGTTTTCAGAACCAAGGAAAACCGACCGGTAATGTTAAATGCCCGCTAAAATTTATTAAAAGTTGTCTGGCTTCTTAAAAGTGGCTCCTAACCTCCACGCTCTCTAAAGGACTTACCATACACTGTGCCAGCCGTCTTTTACCTTCCTGTTCATCGCAGATGTGAATTTCAGACAGCGCTCCCCCGCTTTCCCCCCCCCCCTCTATCTATATTACTAAAAGTCTGATCTTGGCCCACTGTGGTGTGATGTCCGAGAGTACGCCGCCACCTACGGCCGTCATTTTTGGCCACCTCGCTCAGAGACCCCCTCTGCCTTCCTGGATCAGAGGATTTTTCCCATCGATGAAAAATCAGACAGATATTAATGTTTTTTTTAAATTCCCCTTTCTCTCTGTTGCCCTTGCTGGCGGCAGAGAGAGGGACTATAAAACCCGGAAGTCTAGTGCCTCACTCAGTCTCTGCCAGACCCAGGAAGCGAGAGGGTCATGGCTCTCTGAGCTGCGGATAACACTCAACGCATGTCTACTCCACGGTGAGTCCCCTCGATGCGGCTGTAAAGTGGCTGCAGCCCAATTGTTTGCCTCGCCTTGGCTTTTAAAATTGTTGCAACAGTTGGCTGCCACCCCAAGAATCCATTCCCCCCCCCCCCCCCCCCATTGGTGAGCAATATTGGAATTGGTGGAGAGGTGGAATATTGCGTTGGTGACCAGCCCTCCCGTGTGATGCTGGGACCCAACGGCTCCCACTTTACTTTAAATCTGCCCATGTAGCAGTGGCAAAACTGCCTGCTGGAATGGGAGTTCTGGTGCAGGATTTCCAAAAAGATAATTTGCAAGTTGAATTGTTATACTATGGGCCTGGCCCACTTTGTGATTTTATGAGCGACGATGGCCGCGAGTGACTGACGCCCAATGTCGCCTGAATACCGTCAAGTAGTATGATAGGATGCATCAAGATACGTCACTCCGCGTCACCATGCGTCACCAATTTACGCTCGTCATCATACGTCACTATGGGACAGGGCACGCTTCACTGCATCACCATAGGACAGCATGGCTGCATTGGACAGCGCCTGTGACTTCATAGCCATCTAGCAGCGTCAATGTACGTCTACCCGTGACACAGTACGGCAAGATGCAACAGGTTGCGTCATCTGGGGCGCGTGACGTAATTTGATTGACCAGCTTCCCTATAAAATGGGGTGCGCCACGACGCATCTTGACGCATCATGACGCACGATGACATACTGGTGACGCGCAGTAATGTGCGGTGACGCAAAATAAATTAGCATAGGCAATGACCGTGCATCACCATGCGTCACCACGCATCACCCGTACGTCATTATGTGAAAGAGCGCACAACATGATAAGACACGCAGATGCCACACAAGGAATTTGAACATTCCAAAATCCTGGGACGGCGGGGAGACATCGCACATTACCGCGCGTCTCTACATGGGTCAGTCCGCATCACGACTCGACCACGGCGCGGCAACCTTTTTTTAGGCTGTCACCTAAAATGTCGCCCAAGTGGGACAGGCCCTTAAGGTTATATAAGGCACTGGTCAGACCTTTATTTTCAGCAGTTTTCGGGCCAATATCTGAGGAAAGATGTGCTGGTGTTGGAGAGAGTTCAGAGGAGGTTTGCAAGAATGATCTCAGGAATGATTGGGTTAACATATGATGAGCTTTTGAAGACACTGGGCCTGTACTCATTGGAGTTTAGAAGCTTGAGGGGGGAACCACATTAAAACTTACCAAATTATGAAAGGCCTGGATAGAGTGAATGGGGAGACGATGTTTCCACTAGTGGGAGAGTCTAGGACTAGAGGTTATAGCCTCAAAAGTCAAGGACATTCCTTTAGGAGGGAGATGAGGAGGAATTTCTTTAGTCAAAGGGTGGCGAATCTGTGGAATTCATTGCCACAGGAGGCTGTGGAGACCAAGTCAATGGATATTTTTAAAGCAAAGATTGACATATTTTTGATTAGTACAGGTGTCAGGGCTTACGGGGAGAAGGCAAGGGAACAGGATTGAAAGGGCAAGATAGATCAGCCATAATTGAATGGCAGTGTAGACTTGAAGGGCCAAATGGCCTAATTCTGCTCTTAGAACCTATGAACTTATCACTGGTTTAATTAAGAAATATATGGTGATAACTGCATTACAACAATGCCAATTAGGTAAAAATGTCTATTCATTTCTATTCATTATCTATATAACCTGTCTCCTAGCAAGTCACTGTTATAACGACTAAAGGCAGCAGAATACATAGCTAGAACCTTTAAACTGTGGTACACAACTTTATGCAAAATATAAAGTCCTGGAGGAGCTCAGCGGAGGAAACGGAACGGAACATGAGGCAATGTTTTGTGTCGGGACTGTTCTTCTGTCTGATGTTGGGGAGTAGGGAGAAAACTGAATAGGAGAGATAAAGAAGGAGCAAAACCTGGTAAGCGATAGGCGGATACGAGTGAGGGAGTTGCTTGACTGCTGGGATGAGATAATGACAAAGGGTAGAGGTGAAAAGGAGGCACAAAGGTATCAGATCAGGAAAGGAGGAGTGAAAGTCGGAGGGAGGGATATGGGTAGAATGGTACATGTGGAAGGAGATAAACGGGGAACAAAAGGAAAATGGGGGTCTTGAGAATGGGAATGATGGAAGATAAATGGCAGTGGTAGGAGAAAACGAATGTGTGTGCACCCGGGGTGCTTGAAATATACTTGACGTTTACTCCAAGCAAATGTGAAGTCTTGCACTCCGCAAGGTTGAATGTAAGGGGAGAGAATACAGTTCATGGCAAGATCCTTCCTTAACAGCATTGATGTACAGAGATATTTTGGTCCAAGTCAATAACGCCCTGAAAGTGACAACGCGGGCAAGTAGAGTGGTAAAGAAAGAGTTAGTGGTGTTGCAATTAGTGAAGATGGTTGTGAATGATTGCAGCAGGATCTGGATCGATTGGCCAGGTGGGCGGAGGAATGGTTGATGGAATTAAATACAGAGAAGTGTGAGGTGTTGCATTTTGGAACATCAAACAAGGGCAGGACATACACAGTAGAAACTTACAAAATTCGTAAGGGGTTGGACAGGCTAGACACAGGAAGATTGTTCCCGATGTTGGGGAAGTCCAAAACTAAGGGTCACAGTTTAAGGATAAGAGGGAAGTCTTTTTGGACTGAGATGAGAAAATCATTTTTTACACAGAGAGTGGTGAATCTGTGGAATTCTCTGCCACAGAAGGTAGTTCAGGCCAGTTCATTGGCTATATTTAAGAGGGAGTTAGATGTGGCCCTTGTGGCTAAAGGGATCAGGGGGTATGGAGAGAAGGCAGGGATGGGATACTGAGTTGGATGATCAGCCATGATCATATCGAATGGCGGAGCAGGCTCGAAGGGCCGAATGGCCTACTCATGCACCTATTTTCTATGTTTCTATGTAAATGGTAGGCCTATGGGTAATGTTGAAGAGCAGAGGGATCTAGGAGTACAGGTGCATGGTTCCTTGAAGGTCGAATCACAGGTAGATCAGGTGGTCTAAAAGGCTTTTGGCACTTTGGCCTTCATCAGTCAGTATTGAGTATAGAAGTTGGGACATCATGTTGCAGTTGTATAAGACGTTGGCGAGACCACATTTTGAATATTGTGTTCAGTTCTGGGCACCATGTTATAGGAAAAATATTGTCAAGCTTGAAAGGGTTCACAAAAGATTTACGAGGATGTTGCCAGGTCTGAGCTATAGGGGAAGGTTGAGTAGGCTGGGTCTCTATCCCATGGAGTGCAGGAGGATTGGAGATCTTATAGAGGTGTACAAAATCATGAGAGGAATAGATTGGGTAGATGCAGAGTCTTTTGCCCAATA
This sequence comes from Leucoraja erinaceus, assembly GCF_028641065.1. Taxonomy (NCBI): domain Eukaryota; kingdom Metazoa; phylum Chordata; class Chondrichthyes; order Rajiformes; family Rajidae; genus Leucoraja; species Leucoraja erinaceus. The sequence goes on from NC_073379.1 coordinate 89,406,404, forward strand.
GGGCAATCGAGAACCAGAAGACATCCAGTAGGTTCAAGGTGAAGGATAAAAGATTTAATTGGAATCTGATGGGTAACTTTTTCACACAAAGGGTGGTGGGTGTATGGAACAAGCTGCCAGAGGAGGTAGTTGAGGCTGGGACTATCCAATCGTTTATGAAACAGTTAGACAGGTACATGGATAGGACAGGTTTAGAGGGATATGGACCAAGCACAGCCAAGTGGGGCTAGTGTAGCTGGGACATTGTTGGCCAGTGTGGGTGTTGTGCCGAAAGGCCTGTTTCCACACTGTATCACTCTATGACTCTATGAGTATGTATGCTTGCCTTCATCGGTTAAGGAATCGAATATGAGAGTCAGGATGTTATGTTGTAACTTTGGTAACCATTGGTTATGTGGTACTTGGAGTAAGTACAGTGTGCTGTTTTCAGTTCCGTTTAGGTTATTGTCACATGCACTGAGGTACGGTGAAAAGCATTTGTTGCGTGCTAACCAGCCAGCGGAAAGACAATACATGATTACAATTGAGCTGTTCACAGTGTACAGATACATGATGAGGGAATTAGTCCAAGATAAAGCCAGTAAAGTCTGATCAAAGATAACCCAAGGGTCCCCAATGAGGTAGATAGTTGTTCACGACTGCTCTATAGTTGTTGGTAGGATGTTTCAGCTGGGAAGAAACTGTTCCTGAATCTGGAGGAGTGCGTTTTCACACCTTTTGCCCGATGGGAGTGGGGAGTGGCCAGGGTGCTTTGGAAAGGATGCAGGTTTATTAGAATGCTACTTGGGTTGATGTTAGTGGCATGAAGAGAGGTTGGGAAAACTTGCAATGTTTACTCTGGAATGTCAGAGGTTAAGGGGAGACCTGATAGAAGTGTGTAACATTATGATCTCCAAATCTGAGGAAGGACATTATTGCCATAGAGGGAGTGCAGAGACGGTTCACCAGACTGATTCCTGGGATGTCAGGACTGTCTTATGAAGAAAGACTGGATAGACTTGGTTTATACTCTCTAGAATTTAGGAGATTGAGAGGGGATCTTATAGAAACTTACAAAATTCTTAAGGGGTTGGACAGGCTAGATGCAGGAAGATTGTTCCCGATGTTAGGGAAGTCCAGGACAAGGGGTCACAGCTTAAGGATAAGGGGGGGGGGGATCCTTTAAAACGGAGATGAGAAGAACTTTTTCACACAGAGAGTGGTGAATCTCTGGAACTCTCTGCCATAGAGGGTAGTTGAGGCCAGTTCATTGGCTATATTTAAGAGGGAGTTAGATGTGGCCCTTGTGGCTAAGGGGATCAGGGGGTATGGAGAGAAGGCAGGTACGGGATACTGAGTTGGATGATCAGCCATTATCATATTGAATGGCGGTGCAGGCTCGAAGGGCCGAATGGCCTACTCCTACACCTAATTTCTATGTTTCTATGACAGGCATAGCAGAGTAGATGGTCAGAAGCTTTTTCCCAGGGTGGAAATGTCAAAGACTAGAGGAGATTTCTTAAAGTTCAGAGGAGGGTAGTTTTAAGGTTGATGTGCAGGCCAAGTTTTTTTACATAGAGAGTGATAGGTAATGATGGGCAGGGGTATGGTTGGGTGGGGACCGCTGGAGAAAGTGGCTGGAGCGGATAAGGATTTGCAGATTTTTCTGTTCCTTGGCCTTCCTCCTTACGCTCATCTCCAAGATTACCAGCTCCGAGTCTCTTTATCCTCCCACTTTCAGTCCTGACCCGAAACGCACCCATCCTTTTACTCCAGAGATGCAGCCTGACCCGCTGAGTTACTCCAGCACTTTGTTACTATCTTCTTTATCCTCCCCTTTGTTTAAGATTTCACTCACTCCTCCTCTTCTTTCCTAATCTGGCACCCTTTTCCTAATCTGGATCTCCTTTTCACCTCCAGTCTTTGCCACTATACCCACCCATATGCCACGCAGTCTTCCCCCTCACATGTATCACTAGCTGCACTACTTAATGCTGCACCCAACATTCTGCCTTTGCCAATGTAATCAAGGCTGTGCAATGCTTCTGAAGGTTCACCAGTTCACTGAAAGTGATGATTTTTGCCAAAATCACTAGAACGATTCTGCTTATAGCAGCAGAATTAACATTGCTACTGGGAATAGTGACTGCCAAATTTTCTCAATTTTAGCGGGCTATGTGCTCAGCTTACAGATAAGCCCCAACTAAAACAAATTTATACATAAACCTTACCCGACAATTGGCTGCAAAAATCAAACTAAATTGTTAGTCTTGTTCTTTCGTGTCCATCATCTATGTTTCAAATGTTCGGCCAGCCTCTTGCACAGCCTTCTCGTTTGCCACCGCTAGATCTTCCAGGCAGCATTATTCACCAAGAAGTGGACATCTTAGTAGGTGTGGCATGGATTGCACAGATATTCCACATTCACATTCTGTATCTACTGAATCTGCATAGCCCCATTTGCTCATATTGGTCTTGCATCGGCCCATCCCTGTACAAAGCCTATTGAAGGACTTCCAGGTCTTCCAGTCACACCTGTGACCAGGTGGTAGCGATTCCTTGGTTGTGATTGGCATCTTTACGTGGTGGTGATTTTCACTGTGTTTCTTTTCCCACAAGGCCAGTCTGTTTGCTTGAGGAGACGGTGACGGTGGCTGGACTGTGTGAAGAAAGCTCTTCCTCGACTTCAGCTGTTTTGGGGCTGGGTGATGGGAGTGATGGGTGTCCCCAACATGCCTACTACATTCAGTTCTACTGGCAACTGATCTGCGGAGTAGTTAATTATTAGATGAAAACAAAGACACACACAGAGGCTTCACATATGTTGTGAATCTTGTCCCTTAATACTATAAAATCTATAGTTGGCTCAAGGTATTTTGTAGGAGTACTTCTGTCAAGTATTGCCTATCGCTCATTTCCATACTTTTAATTTGGCCAGCATGATCATCTATTGGTACTGTTCCTGTCGCCTGATGGACAGAGATTGAAGAGTGAGCCACCAACGAAAAGAGTAACACGGCAGAGTCTGTGGAGGCTGAGGGTTTACTTCAGAACTGCCATGAGATGGATGACTGGAACATGGTCAAGTTCACTTCATCCAGCCTGATAAAGTGTAGCTCAGTTCTGGACACAGTATGAACATTGCCACTGGAAATAGGGACTGCCACATTTTATCAATTTTAATAGGCCGTGCACTCAGCTTGCAGATAAGGCCAACCGGTTTCATTAGAAATGCAATGATGACTGCATTCTGACAAAGACAATCAGGTCATATCCTAACCATAAACAATGGACAACAGGGAAATTCACCCTCTGTTAAAGTTCATGTGCGACGTTTTCAAGAAGATCTCCGTAAAGCTATCAGAGATACCAAGAAATAATTCTAGGTAAAGGTGGATACCAGGCAATTGTGGTAGGGCCTGATGACCAACATGGGCTGTACGCTGAAATCAGGGACATCTTTGGCAACGATGTATCTTTAGTGGATGAGCTCAAAGATTTTTAAGCCTGCTTTGAACAAGCAAAGTTTCACAAATGCATGGTTTCCCCCCATCTACCACCGGCTATGACCCATGTATCGTGGCAGCAGATGTCAGACCTGCTTACATGATGGTAAACTCTTGCAAAGCCGAAGGCCTGGATGGAGTCCCTGGATGGGTTCTGAAAATACGAGCCAATTAACTAGTACAGTCTTCACCGACTTCTTCAACCTCTCACTTCAGCTATTTTCAGTATCTATCAGTTTCAAGGAAATCTCCATAATTCCAGTCCGTAAGAAAATTAACTTTATGGTATGGTACTTTATTTGTCACATATACTGAGGTACAGTGAAAATCATTATTGTAGTCAGTTCAGTCAAGTATCACTATACATAAGCACTTAGATACATATTAGATAAGCATCTCAGATACAGTACAAGTGTAAGGCAGGAGTACTATACACTTGTACACAGTCATCAGTTTGGCGCCATTTTCAAATCCTAGTTCTTGTAAGTGCTGGGATCTTGATCTGACCATGAAGGCCTGTTAGCCTGGTGACATTGCAGGGCTGGTCAAGCGTAGCAGGTGGTGCCCTCCGCTGCTGCTCCACCACTATAGGCCGTGTCCGGTCCATGTGCTCGACCTCTTGGAGCGGCGCCCGTCCAGCCGATTGTTGCAGGGCCTCCAGCGGCACATTCCAACGACGAGGCCATGCATTCCCTCCCGCAACTGATCTGCTTACCGATCCTCCAGGTGGGTTCCCGTGGGTCCACAATCTGCGACGGGAGAGCCAGGCGAGAGTCCTTGGTCTACGGGCTGTTGACCCGCAAGACAAAGTGACCTGTCAATGACTACTGCTCAATGTTCCTAACATCAACCAGAATGAGGTACTCCAGCGCTTTGTGTTTTGTCTCGAGATTCGAACATCTGTAAATCTATTTATCTCCAAGGAGACAAAAACATTTAAAAAAAAGGCACAAAGTACGGAGTAATATACTCAGCAGGTCAGGCAGCATCTCTGGGGAACATGGACAGGTGATGTTTTGCGTCGGAACTCTTCTTCAGACCGACCCAACGGGTCACCTCTCCACATTCTCCAGGGATGCCCGCATGACCTGCTGAGTTACTCCACCAGTTTATGTGTTTTTTCTGTAAATCAGCTTCTGCAGTTCTTTGTTTGTATGGACAAACGTATGCCCCTCTAATCCGGTAATGAGCTTTAGTTTGAGAGGATCTGCTGATGGCACCATTTGAAAAAGGAACTGCAGATGCTGGTTTACACTAAAGATAGACACAGAATGCTGGAGTAACTCAGCGGGTCAGACAGCATCTCTGGGGGAAAGGAATAGATGACGATTTGAGTCGAGACCCTTCTTCAGACTGATGGCGCCAGTGCCAGTGTGGACTGTTCCTGCAGCAAAAAAAAATTAAGAACGGCACCCGTGGACAAATTAATTTTTATCTGGTTGCTGCTGTGAATATTGAACATATGCTGATGCCATTGTCTATCATCTCTCTAGTCTAAATCCAACCATAAGTAACGCTTGGTTACACAAAAAAGCTGGAGAAACTCAGCGGGTGCAGCAGCATCTATGGAGCGAAGGAAATAGGCAACGCTTCGGCCCGAAACATTGCCTATTTCCTTCGCTCCATAGATGCTGCTGCACCCACTGAGTTTCTCCAGCTTTTTTGTGTAACCTTCGATTCTCCAGCGTCTGCAGTTCCTTCTTAAACATAAGTAACGCTTGTTATTTTTTGTACTTTTTCCACAACTTTCCATTCTGTATGCTATCGCTTTAAGTTGGACTTTTCAAACAGTTTCTTAAAATCCATACAGATAACATCCATTCATTAATCTTCTTTGTTACTTTATCAAAAAATTCAACCAATTTAATAGAGCTCAAATCTGCCTTTTACAAATGTGCGCTTGATCTCCTTAATTAACAACACCCTGCAAATGCCCGCTAATTGTTTTTCCTAATTATTGTACCCAACACAAAGATAGCACAACATGCTGGAGTAATTCACCGGGTCAGGCAGCATCTCCGGAAAAAAATTGTGACATTGTGGGTCGGGACCCTTCTTCAGACTGATTGTAAGGGAAAGGAATTGAAAGCAAGAAAAGGTCAGGACAAATCAGGGCCGGCCACAGATTACGTCAGGCAGGGCGGTTCCGATAGGTCGATTGTTTGGTTGGAGATGGTGTGATCCCAAGAGGGATACATCGTAGCCAATTGTGGAACTGGTTAACCAACTTTTAATGGAGGAAGGGGGGAGGGGGGTGTGTGTATGTTACCTAAAATTAGAGACTTCAACGCTCATGCTTACAACGTTGGGTTCTAAACCACCCAAGCAAAATATGAGGTGCTCTTCTTTCAATTTGCATGTGACATCACTCTGGCAGTGCAGGAGGGAGGCCTAGGACAGAGGGGTCAGTATGGGAATGGGAAGAGACCGGGAGATCCTGTAGACCTTGGTGGACCAAGTATAAGAGCTCAGCGAAACAGTCGCTGAGTCTACAATTGGTCTCCCCAATGTACAGGGGACCTCATCGGGAACACTAGATGCAGTAGATGATCTCTAACACCTTACCTCCCACTGATTTTAAACTGACAGACCTGTAATTGCAAGGGATATTCATACAACCTATCTGAAACAAGGGGGTAATATTTTATATTTTCCATTTCCAACCCTTTGGTCCCTGTTTAAATTAAGATTGGTTGGGAGTTTATCACAAGCTCTTCCACTATCTGCTCTCACACTTCCTTTGCAAACTTGAGATGCAAGAGTGAGTTATCCATTCTGGACATAGCCAATCTTTCCTGTAGATTCTGCCAACCAATTCCCATTTTACCCATTTCCTCAGCTCACTGCACTTCTGTTGTGAACACTAATACAATGTGCTCAATAGCTATTCTACCCTTGCCTCACCTTCTGAATGTCTAATACCTGCAATGATCTCTCTTACTCAGTTTAGTTTAGTTTAGAGATGCTGCGCAGAAACAGGCCATTCGGCCCAATGTGTCCGTGTCGACCAGCAATCCCCCCACATTAACAATAGGGACAATTTTACATTTATACCAAGCCATTTAACCAACAAACCTGTACATCTTTGGAGTGTGGGAGGAAACCAAAGATCTCTGTGAAAAACCACACAGGGCACGTGGAGACCATATTAACCCTGTACAGACAAGCACCCATAGTCAGGATCAAACCCGGGCCTTTGGCGTTGTATGTCAGTAGCTCTACTGTTGTCCCACCTTACTTACTATTAACATGCCAGCTGATGATTTTGATGTTATTTTTTTGTTACCATTTTATTCTAATTCTCCCATTGCCAGATTTATTTCCCGGTTGACTTTCTCTTCCACTTACTATATTCAGCTTGTCTCTTTGTTTAAAAAAATGCACTAGAAATGCATCCAAAATTGTTGGCATGCAAGAAACACAGACCTGGGTAGCTTTACCGAGTTTCTCAATAAAGGCTACCAAATGGTGCTGAGATTAGGCATATTTTCCTAGCCAGAGGTTATTTAACTGTTTGATTATGGTGATGAAGTCCGAATTAAATATTTAATTTGTTGAAAGCTTTTGTGTGAGTGGTTCTCACAGACATTCAGTGAGTGTTAGCATGATCATATAAGAGATCTAGAGAAGGCACATGTTTCACTCAAACTACATTTTGCTGTGTACCTTCCAGCCATACAGCATGGAAACGGGCCCTTCAGCCCAACTTGTCCATGCTGATTAAGATCTACACGTCCCACCTGCTTGTGTTAGGCCCATATCCCTCTAAACCTATCCAATCCACACCTGTCCAAATACAATAATACCTGCCTCGACTACCTCCTTTGGCTGCTCGTTCCAGATACCCAACAGCATTTGTGTAAAAAAGTGACCGCTCAGATTCCTTATTAAATCTTTCTCCCTCACCTTTGCCCCACTTTGGGTAAAAGACTGTGCATTCACCCTATATATTCCTCTCATGATCATATACTTCTCTATAACCCCTCATCCTCCTGTGCTTCAATGAATAGTCCTAGCCTGCCAACCTCTCCTTATAGTTCAGCTCCTGGCAACTTGTTTATTTTCAAGTTAAACTGTAGGTGTAAATCCACCATGTGGAATATTGCACTCAAGATACTGCACACATGAAGTGTGCAAACACCATGCCTCAACATCTGTTCAATGTTCCCTTTCTACAGTTCCAAGCAGGGTGTGTGAAAATAATTAATTCACCATCTCATTCTTAATATGCTCTTCGCTGTCCTGACAGAATTATTCAATTAGGATTTGCTGCTCACTTCTCCAGCTCTCTTTAGTCTTTAGAGAAACAGTGTGGAAACAGGCTTTTCAGCCCACTGAATTCATGCCGACTGGCAATTAACCCTTACACTAACACAACCCTAAACAACAAAATTTTACAACTTACCATAGCCAATTAACCTACAGTGATACAGTGTGGAAACAGTCCTTTCGGCCCAACTCGCCCACACTGGCCAACAATCTCCCAGCTACACAAGCCCCACTTGCCTGTGCTTGGTCCATAACCCTCCAAACCTGTCCTATCCATGTACCTGTCCAACCATTTCATAAATGATGGGATAGTCCCAGCCTCAATTACCTCCTCTGGCAGCTTGTTCCACCCTTTGTCAGAAAAAGTTCCCCCTCAGATTCCTATTAAATCTTTTCCCCTTCACCTTGAAGCTATGTCCTCTGGTCCTCGATTCCCCTACTCTGGGCAAAAATCTCTGTGCACCTACCCAATCTGTTCCTCTCATGATATTGTGTACCTCTATAAGATCTCCCCTCATCCTCCTGTGCTCCATGGAATAGAGACTCAGCCTACTCAACCTCTCCCTATACCTCACACACTCTAGTCCTTGCAACATCCTTGTAAATCTTTTCTGAACCCTTTCAAGCTTGATAATATCTTTCCTATAACAAGGTGCCCAGAACTGAACACAATATTCTAAATGTGGTCTCACCAATGTCTTATACAACTGCAACATGACCTCCCAACGTCTACACTCAATACTCTGACTGATGAAGGCCAAAGTACCAAAAGCCTTTTTGACCACCTTATCTTGCAGCGACTCAACCTTCAAGGAACCATGCACCTGTTCCCCATGACCCCTATACTCTAGGTCCTGCCCTTGTTCGACGTCGAAAATTGCAACACCTCACACTTCTCTGTATTAAATTCCATCAACCATTCCTCCGCCCACCTGGCCAATTGATCCAGATCCGGCTGCAATTGTTCACAACCATCTTCACTATCTGTAAAACCATTAACATTTGTATCATCAGCAAACTAGCTAATCTTTCCCTGTATGTTCTCATCCAAATCATTGATGTAGATGACAAACAGTAACAAGCCCAGCACCAAACACTGCGGCACATCATTAGCCATAGGCATCCAGCCTGAGAAGCAACCCTCCACCATTACCCTCTTTCCATGGAGCCAATTTGCTATCCATTGAGCTATTTCTCCTTGGATCCCACACGATCTAACCTTCCAGAGCAGCCTACTATGCGGAACCTTGGTGAACGTTGAAGTCCATGTACTCAACATTTACAGCTCTGCCCTCAACAACCTTTTTGGTCACGTCTTTAAAAAAATCAATCAGATTTGTGAGACATGACAACCCACGTACAAAACCGTGCTGACTATCCCTAATCAGCCCTTGCCCATCCAAATGCCTGTATATCCTATCCCTCCAAATACTCTCCAGTTAAGCCCCTGTCCCACTTACTTGTCATTGGCAAGCTAATTACGCGACCTCGTCGTCGGGTTGAGGCGCAACGGTCCCGCGAGAATCGCACGCATCATCATGCACCCGCACAGCCGTCTGGAGCGCGTGACGTTTCTTTACTCAGAGAGTGGTAGCTGTGTGGAATGAGCTCCCAGTGAAGGTGGTGGAGGCAGGTTCGTTTTTATCATTTAAAAATAAATTGGATAGTTATATGGATGGGAAGGGAATGGAGGGTTATGGTCTGAGTGCAGGTATATGGGACTAGGGGAGAATATGTGTTCGGCACGAACTAGAAGGGTCGAGATGGCCTGTTTCCGTGCTGTAATTGTTATATGGTTATATGGAAGATGGACACAAAATGCAGGAGTAACTCAGCCGGACCGGAAGCATCTCTGGAGAGAAGCAGTGGGTGACGTTTCAGGTCGTGACCCTTCAGTCTGAAAGAAGGGTCATGACCCGAAACGTCATCCATTCCTTCTCTCCAGAGATGCTGCCGGTCCGGCTGAGTTACTCCTGCATTTTGTGTCCATCTTCAAATTACGTCACGCGCTCCAGACGGCTGTGCGGGTGCATGATGATGCGTGCGATTCTCGCAGGACCGTCACGCCTCAACACTGAGTTACTCCTGCATTTTGTGTCTATCTTCAATTTTCTTGGCCCTGCTCTGGGGTAGAAGTGGGGGCGGATCCAGATACCCAACGGCCGTGAGCCCCAGGCTGAGTTCGACGATCGTTTGCCTGCTTCTGCTGCTGTTGGAGTTGAGACGTTGCATCGCGCCAGGGTATTGGGCCTGTCCCACTTTGGCCGTCAGTTACATGAAAAGCCTGTGGCGCGCGAAGATTTCGTTCGGTACAAAATCCCGGAACGCCGCGCAATACCGCACACAACTCCATACCCCTCCGCGTAATTTGTGTGCCAAGGACAAGTAAGTGGGACAGGGTCTTAACTTACCAACTGCAGATGTTAAGCTCACTGGCCTATAGTTCCCAGCATTTTCCCTGCAGCCCTTCTTGAAAAGAAGTACAACATTTGCCACCCTCCAGTCTTTCGGCATCTCTCCTGTATTTAAGACAACTCGTAAATTTCAACCAGGGCTCCTGCAGTTTTTTCTCTAGTTTCCCACAATGTCCTCAGAGAACCCCCACACGGTCACAGGGAGAACGTACAACCTTTGTGCAGACGGCACCCGTAGTCAGGATCGAACCTGTCTCTCTGACGCTGTAAGGCTGCAATTCTACCGCTGCGCCACTTTGCCACAATGTCCCACTCTTCTATAATTTAGTGGTAACAAATGTATTTTGAGGCAAACCTGCCAGTTTCTATCCATTGAACAGAAACACCCTTTTTCTCCAGCGACTCACAGTTACACCTAATTTAGGAAATGCTCAATCCCAAATTTGCTACTCATGTATATAATTCTCCTCACAAATCTTTGTGGCACCTATGGAAGGTTGATCAGCTAATCAAAAACAAACAATCAACAGTAATATACCTTCATCTAGTTGGCAAGATGTTATGAGTGGTTACATGGGGATTGGACCTGGGTCCTCAACTCATCACGCTTATAAAGATCATTTGGATGAAGACATCAAAGGCATGGTTGCTGACACAAAATAGGCAAAGAACTAAGGTGTGAAGGCTACAAATGGAGGTTTTAAAGGATATAAATAAGTTATGGGCAAAGATCTGACAAGATCAGACCCGATAGAAGTCTATAAAATGTTGAAAAGCAGAGATTCAGTGGACTGTCACAACCTTTTTTTCCATGGTGGGAATATCAAAGACTAGAGGTCATATCTATGGGGTGACAAGTACAACCTTTAAAGGAGATATGTGGTGCAAGTTTTTTTACACAGAGGTGGTGTGTGTCTGAAATGTGCTGCCGGGGGTGGTGGTTGAGGCAGATACAATTGTTGCAATTAAAAGGCTTTTGATTAGCACATTGATATGGAGGAAATGGAGTGATATGGTTTGCGTGCAGGCAAATGAGATTAATTTAACTGGACATTGTGGGCCAAAGGGCCTTTGCCTTTAAATAAGCTATATTTAGGAGGGAGTTAGATGTGGCCCTTGTGGCTAAAGGGATCAGGGGGTATGGAGAGAAGGCAGGTACAGGATACTGAGTTGGATGATCAGCCATGATCATATTGAATGGCGGAGCAGGCTCGAAGGGCCGAATGGCCTACTCCTGCACCTATTTTCTATGTTGTATGTTTCTATGCTTCCTGTACTGTACTGTTCTATGGTCTATGTGAATGGGATAAAATGTGAGCATCTAATTTGGCTGCAATAGTGATAAAGTAGCTCAGCTAAATGATGAGAAATTACAGAGGTCTAATTTGCAGAGGGCCTTGAATGTCCTTTTGTACGAGCAACGAGATATGAGCAGCTTTCCAGTATTCAGATCAACATTAGAGCATGAACAACCAAACATTATAAAATTAAGAGAAAAAACATGTATTAAATTATTTCATTGCCATTATAACCACAACTAAGTAGCAGCAAATAAAGGCCGAGTCTTGCATGTCCTTCCACTGTAATAGCTCGCAAAAGCTTGTTAGGAACTTCTTTATTTGAAAGCTGTATCTTAAAGTTTGTGGGTCCTGGCAGCATTCCAGAATCGTGGCCCAAGATGACGTCTGGTGAGCTCACATGCAGAATGCACTCATATAATTAATAAACCCACACTCCTATCCTAATCTACAAACAACATTTGATTCTGCTTTGGAACTAGCTGTTCTTCTCAGTTCTGGACACAGGGGTTATTTGTTACATCAGGCATTGAGCTAATCTCGAATGTCTCTGGGAAACAAAAGTTTATCTTATCTTCCTACTAGGTGTCCTTGATAAATTACTGCTTCCAAGTGGGCCCAAGTATTTTCCCAAGTACTAACTTTTTTTTTGCAACTGTGCCGCTTGCTTGATTTGAGGTGCTATTATCAGACGAATCCATCTTAGCTGAAAAGCCCATGTAACCTGTAACCTGTACGTTACAATGTGATGAGCAAAAAAACATGAATATGTAGATACTGAATGGAATTATTGTATTTGACATTGGTTTATTATTGTATATTTGTACTGAGATGGTGTGAAAAATTTAGAAATGCTAACAGAAGTATTGTACTTCCGGTGGCGCTGGTGTCAGCAGCCTCCACCTACAGCCCGGTATCTTTTTGTTTTTTTGTTTATTTAGTTATGAAAAAGTGTGTTTATTTGTGTTTTTCTGGTGTTTTTATGTGGGGGAAGAGGGCACGGTGCGGGGGATACCGTCCTTCAGCCGCTTCCTGGTGAGGACGCGACTATTATTCGAGTCGCATCCCCCCCCTCCCCCCACAGCGGCCTACCTACCTGGATTGGCGCGGCCTTTCCTGCCGGATCGACCGGAGCTCCAGCAGCGGCGGGACAGTGCTGGAACATTGCGGGGCTGGCGATGCCTTACCGGGGGTCGCCGTCTGGAGCCCGGAGTGCTGGACCTGCTGCACCAACATCCTGGAGCTGCGGTTTGCGGAGCTCCCAACGCGGGCGGCGCTGATCAACAACGCGGGGTCCTGCGACTCCGCCCGGCTCGGCCTGTGGACTCAGGAGCTGCAGACTCCGGCAGCGGGAGGCGGCTGATCAGGAGGTCCGGGCCGCTGAGGAGGAGGATGCCCGGCGTGAGGGCCTGAACATCGGGCCACCCGGGGCGGCGACTGCGGGTGCTCGGAAGGCCCCGACCACGGATGAACACGGAGGGGAGGCTGGCTGGACTATGGTGCCATCCTCACCTTGGTGCCATTTATGTTATGTTGTGTCGTGGACTTTCCGTGTTTGTGCTTTTTTAAAATTCAATTTCAATTTTATTTTTAATATGTTTTATTATTTAATTATTATTATTATTATTTTTTATGATGGTTTTTCTATGATGATTTTTTTTTTATGATACTGCCTGTAAGGGAAATTCATTTCGTTGTCTCAAATTGAGACAATGACAATAAATTTGAATACAATACAATACAATACAATACAGAATCTTTGCAATAATTGTTAGCTAAATTAAATGCAAAAATAGGAAGGGCGTGATTCAGTTATATGGGCAGCAGTAAAGACTACAACTGGAGAATTTATTTAAGGAAGGATTGTAAGGTATGGGATGGGATGGTCTGGTACTTTATCTGTCACATATACGAGGTACAGAGAAATTCATTTTTGTAAATAGTTCAGTGCAAGTATCACTATATGTTAGCACTTAGATACATATTACATAAGCATTAGATAAGGATGTTAATGCATTGAAAGTAGTTCAGGGAAGGTTTGAAATGAACAGGTTGTCCAGATAAGGTGTTTAAGAGGGAACTGCAGATGCTGGAGAATCGAAGGTTACACAAAAAAGCTGGAGAAACTCAGCGGGTGCAGCAGCATCTATGGAGCGAAGGAAATTCCTTCGCTCCATAGATGCTGCTGCACCCACTGAGTTTCTCCAGCTTTTTTGTGTAACCTGCCCAGATAAGGTGTTGGATAGGTTAGTCTTCTACTGGACAGAACAATGAGAGGAGATGGGATTAAAAAATAACATCCCATGGGGTTTTAATAGGGTGAGTGTGGAGGAGATATTTCCTCTAGTGGGGGAGCCGAGAACTACATCACATGTAAGGGATTACGTATCTAACGCAGAAATAAGGCAATTGTTTTTCTTCTCAGTGAGTTGTGAGTCCGTGAAACACTTCATTAAAGGACAGTGGAAGCAGATCCCTTGAATGTTTTAAAAATATAGTTGGAGAGGTTTTTGATAAGCAAGTCGGGAAAGGTTACCACAAGTAGACTGGAATGCAGAATTGAGGTTACAATCAGATCCGTTTCAAAGGCAGAGCAGGCTTCAGGATTCAAGTTGCATACTCCTATTCTCGATTCAGGCATTTATATGTTGCTAACTTCTTCCTGACACTGTTTCCAGTCAAGGTCAAGAAAGTGTACCTGTCACGTTTACTGGATTGAAAACCCTGTTTTTTAAATTTTAACTACACAGGCAATTGGATTTTGAGGGATCCACATTGAAGTGAATCTCCAATGCCTTCAGATTTCAGGGTGTCTATTATTTTATGTATAACATTAAGGAGTACAGCAGACTGCAGATGAATAACACATCCAGGGGAATACCACACATATTGTTAATGTCATATTCTCTCAAAGGGTGCATTAATTGTGTGATTTTCTGTCACCTCTGAACAAGTCACCTGTCCAAATTTTGTTTCTATGATTTGATAATCTTGTTAGCTTCCCTGATTCAAATCACGTGCTTCCAGCATTTTGTTTTTAGCTCAAATCTGAGTACCGTGGTTTCCTGACAAGCTAGTTCATTGATGTATCAAAAGTCAGAACTCACACAACACTTAGTTGTTGATGTTACACTCACATTTGTATATAGGATACTTCTGTAAAAGAGGATCAAATAATTATCAGTACTTGTCTCGGCGTGAGTGATAGTTCACTCACTCTTTTCCTTCCTTTATATAATGTGAAGAGGCTTGGCTTGTTTTTACTAAGTTAAAAGCACCACATACGTGGTTGCTGCTGCCAGAGTATTCAGTTGTACCGATAGCTCTATTTCGGCTGCTTTCTGCACTGCAAAAGATTGAGGAAATGGAGATGAGCAGGAGAATGTAAAATAGGTCAAGGTGAACGGAATACATTTTATTCCTCTTCTTTCATGTGCTTTTCTAAAGGTTTGCTATATTGTAATGCATTAATAATTGTTTTTGAGACAGAAATATAAATATACAAACCTGGAGCTAAATTGACTTACTGATGATTTTGTTCCACAACTTCAACAATTCAAGGACATGAGTACATTTCATGGAAAGCAAAGTTCTCATTTTGCCTAGTTCATCTCGGAAACGACATAAAAAAAGAGGGTTATGAATTTTCAATGAAGTAACTGAGTGAACATGAAATTGAGAAGAAATATTCCTGCATAATGATTAGGAATGAATATGAGGCAAGCCACAATCAAATGAATACCAATCCTCGACTATGCAAATTCATGGATGATGATTATACTACTAAGCTTTTACAATCTTTTAGAAAAACCGATGGAGAGAATCATGACATAAAATATTGTGTTAATTTATTTTTTGAAAGTGCTTTGCTGCTGATGTGTGACAAACAGATTTTAATACATCGCAAGTTAATCGAGGTGTCATTAAATGATAGATGAATATTTTAGCAAATTACTTTCAATTAACCAGCGTGGTTTTCCTCAGTTACTTATCCCATGTATTCAGGTTTTAAAAGCAGCCCAAGAAGGCTCCGAATTCAAGTCTGGTCACTTGCTGAGTTATCTGATTTTGGCTGCAATACTAATCTGTGATGTCAGCCAGCCTTGGTCTCTATTATCCATTGCCTATGATTTCAGCTCCTGATTGATATGCAGAGAAAGTGTGCCCTTGGGAATAATGCTTGCCTACAGTTAACTGACTTCTTTGGTGGTACAATGCCTGTACTACCCATGGATCAACACCTTACTGAAGGGACTATTTTTTTTGAAGAACAAATGAATGAGAGAATAATTGATGATGAGAAGAATACTCAAGTATTGTGCAGTTCATCTCCAAATACATTTGTCAATTTGCCCACTGGGGCATGTACATCTGTTGTACATATCAGCTTTCCACAACAGAAGCATTTGTAATTTCCCAAGTAGAAGTCTACAGTGAAGGAGGTCAGCAACCATCACAGCTGTTTCATGTGTTGCAATCTGCTTCGATAAAGCTCTAGTGGTAGAAGAACACATTTGTATCTCTAGCCTAATGTTGTCAGTGCGTTTTGCATGTCAACATTGGTATTTTAACTTTATAAAAGAGATCTTAGTTCACAGGATCCTTCCAAATACAGTGATGTTATTGTTTAAAAGCAGTGAATGCTGGAAAAAAAAAACCTCAACAGGTCGAGCACCATCTGTGGAAAGAGAACATTACAATACAGATCAGTACCTTTTCATCACATTTGTTAATTTAGTTAAGAGACTTCATTTTAATGAAAAAAAAATGCACTCCTAAAGTATTTTCTACTCCTTTAGTACTCTTCGCATCATCAATTATTTCCTAAAGGAAGCTTGGTCACAGTGAGGTACTTGTGTTATATGTGTGTTACCTGCCTATTGCTTCCCCTTTGAGTGCAGTTCCCTAATGGAACTATTGGGTCGATGTGTTAACCAAGAGTCAAGAGAGAGCCAAGGGTGTTTGATTGTCCTATGTGCTGACAGTGGGCCAATGAAGTTCATGCTTGCTGAGTTTAATAGGCCCATAAATGCAATACGCTGTAGTGCGACGATAATCCTGAAATGACGGCGAGGAGCCAGGTGTTTCGGGAGGTATTTTATTCGCTGTCCTTCTCCTGACCAGACGAGTCTGCAAGAGAAAGATTGCACCTAAACCCCTTTATCCCTGTACATCCATTCCCTTGCCGAGGGGTTCAATAGTGGAAATGGCCCGACCCTTGGGAGACGCCACAACACTCAACAGATTAAAAAAATATAATAATCAAAACAATTCAGTAACTTTATAACTAATGCTAGGTAGCCATAATAGTGCACAAAACAAAGTCCATAGTCAAACCAAAGACATAGTCAATAAAAGGTCATAGTTGCTGAGTAGTTTGTGGTGTTCTCAGAGCTGCTGTAGATTTGGAAGCAAAAGCAGGAGAAGATAAGCAAGAGAAAACACTGATTGGCTCTAGCCCAAGTGGGAGGAGAGAAGTGAGTCAAAGCGGGGAAAACAGTTGAAAACTGAGGAATTTGGTTTGTAAATTGGTAAAATAGGCAATTTATCAGTCAATATAAGCAATACTGCTCTTAGGGAGCGGCAGTGAGTGAGCGGGCTTGTGAGGGAAGTGCCCTGTGAGAAAAGTGTGAGTCTTTGGCTCTCTGTGAGAAAAGTGTGAGTCTTTGGCTCGAGAGTCTTCGGTGAGGAGGCTGAAGAGAGGAGGCTACGCAAAACACTGCAGAGGGAGAGACGAAAGAAGGAGATGTCAGGCAAGCTGATTCAGTGTGATGCTTGCAGTATGTGGGAGGTCAAGGACACTGCTGGTGCCTCTGGCTGCTACAAATGTGACAAATGCATCCAGGTAGAGCTCCTGAAGGACCGTGTTGGGGAACTGGAGAAGCAAGTGGATGACCTCAGGTTCGTCCGAGAAACTGAGTCGTTCCTCGACAAGTCCTACAGTAAGATTGTTACACCTAAGGTACTGGAAGAGAGAAGGTGGGAGACAGTGAGAAAGGGAGGGAAGCATGGAATGCCAACGTCCCCGGGTGGTGTACCTCTTGTGAACAGGTTCACCCACTTAGAAGCTGTCGGGACAGAAGACGTTTTTACACTGAGCGGCGGACTGGCTTGCGATGCGAATAGGGCTGTTGAGCCAAAACCAAAAAGGCCAAAGTCAGGCAACGCCATTGTAGTGGGAGACTCCATTGTGAGAGGTACGGACAGGGGTTTCTGCGGCAACAGACGGGATTCGAGGATGGTGTGCTGCCTTCCTGGTGCCAGGATCCAGGATGTCATGGACAGAGTGCAGAAAATCCTCAAAGGCGAAGGTGAACAGCCGGAAGTGGTAGTGCATGTCGGCACAAACGATGTCGTAAAGAAGGGGATGAATATTCTGCAGCGTGACTTTAGAGAGCTCGGAAAAATGCTGAAAAGCAGGACCTCCAGGGTTGTTATCTCCGGTTTGCTTCAAGTTCCTCGTGCTGGCGAGAGCAGGAACAGGGAGATACGGGACCTGAATGTGTGGCTGAGGAACTGGTGCACGGGGCAGGGATTTAGATTCTTAGATCACTGGGATCTGTTTTGGAGTAAGGGGGAACTGTACAAAAGGGACAGATTGCATCTTAACAGGTGGGTGACCAGCATTCTGACAGGCAGATTTGCCACTGCTACACGGGTGGTTTTAAACTGAATAGGGGGGGTGGGGTGTCAAATGGGATAGTTGAGGATGGAGTTAAAGTGAAAGGGTTTCTTAAATGTGTGAGCGTAGAGACAGAGGAGTGTAAAATGAGGGTAGAAGCAATAGGTAGCAAGGTGAAAAGTAAAAGTGGCAGGCAGACAAAACCAGGGCAAAAATCAAAAAGGGCCACTTTTCAACATAATTGTATAAGGGATAAGAGTGTTGTAAAAACAAGTCTGAAGGCTTTGTGTCTCAATGCAAGGAGCATTCGTAATAAGGTGGATGAGTTGAATGTGCAGATAGCTATTAATGACTATGATATAGTTGGGATCACGGAGACATGGCTCCAGGGTGACCAAGGCTGGGAGCTGAACATCCACGGATATTCAATATTCAGGAGGAATAGACAGAAAGGGAAAGGAGGTGGGGTAGCATTGCTGGTTAGAGAGCAGATTAACGCAATAGAAAGGAAGGACATTAGCTTGGAGGATGTGGAATCGATATGGGTAGAGCTGCGAAACACTAAGGGGCAGAAAACGCTAGTGGGAGTTGTGTACAGGCCACCTAACAGTAGTAGTGGAGTTGGGGATGGCATCAAACAGGAAATTAGAAATGCGTGCAACAAAGGTAAAACAGTTATAATGGGTGACTTCAATCTACATATAGATTGGGTGAATCAAATTGGCAAGGGTGCTGAGGAAGAGGATTTCTTGGAATGTATGCGGGATAGTTTTCTAAACCAACATGTAGAGGAACCAACGAGAGAGCAGGCTGTTCTAGATTGGGTATTGAGTAATGAGGAAGGGTTAGTTAGCAGTCTTGTTGTGCGTGGCCCCTTGGGCAAGAGTGACCATAATATGGTTGAGTTCTTCATTAGGATGGAGAGTGACATTATTAATGCAGAAACAAGGGTCCTGAACTTAAAGAAAGGTAACTTTGAGGGTATGAGACGTGAATTGGCCAAGATAGACTGGCAATTGTTTCTTAATGGGTTGGCGGTGGATATGCAATGGAAGGCATTTAAAGACTGCATGAATGTACTATAACAATTGTTCATCCCAGTTTGTCAAAAAAATAAACCAGGGAAGGTAGTGCATCCGTGGATAACAAGGGAAATCAGGGATAATATCAAAACAAAAGATGAAGCGTACAAATTAGCCAGAAAAAGCAGCCTACCAGAGCCTACTCCTGCACCTATTTTCTATGTTTCTATGTTCAAGAGCCTGATGGTTGCTATGAAGATGATATTCTTGAACCAGGTGATAATGGTTTTCAGGATCTTGTGCCTACTTTTCAATGGTTCTAGTGAAAATGCGATAGTGGCAATGTGTGTGACAATAAACAATAGATAATAGGTGCAGGAGTAGGCCATTCAGCCATTCGAGCCAGCACTGCCATTCAATGTGATCATGGCTGATCATCCACAATCAGTACCCCATTCCTGCCTTCTCCCCATATCCCCTGAATCCGCTACCTTTAAGAGCCCTATCAAGCTCTCTTGACTGTATCCAGAGAACTGCTCCACCACCCTCTGAGGCAGAGAATTCCACAGACTCACAACTCTCTGTGTGAAAAAGTGTTTCCTCATCTCTGTTCTAAATGCTTTACCCCTTATTCTTAAATTGCGGCCGCTTGTTCTGGACTTCCCCAACATCGGGAACATGTTTTCTGCCTCTAATGTGTCCAAAACCTTAATAATCTTATATTTTTCATTAAGAAATTCCCTCTCATCCTTCTAAACTCCAGAGTGTACAAGCCCAGCCACTCCATTCTCTCAGCATATGACAGTCCCTCCATCACGGGAATTAACCTTGTGAACCTCCGTTGCACTCCCTCAATAGCAAAAATGTTCTTCTTCAAATTAGGGGACCAAAACTGCATACAATACTCCAGGTGTGGTCACACTAGGGCCCTGTACAACTGCAGAAGAACCTCTTTGCTCCGAAACTCAACTCCTCTAGTTATGAAAGCCAACACGCCATTCGCTTTTTTCACTACCTGCTGTACCTGCATGCTTACATTCATTGACTGATAAACAAGGACCCCCAGATCCTGTTGTAGTCACATTGTGTCACCTTCCTTCACTCTAACAACTTAAATTGATGTACTATTCCAGAATTTCCATAACAATTCTCATTCTAAATAACCATTAGACCATCTTGCCAAGGTTGAAAGTGCCTGATTGCCTCCCATACATGTTGAACCACTGGCTTCATTGCACCCCAGCGGTATGAACATTGACCTCCAATTTCAGGTAGTCTTAGCTTTCTCCCTCCTTCCCCTCCCCTTCCCAGCTCTCCCACAGCCCACTGACTCCGCCTCTTCCTTTCTTCTTCCTGCCCCCTCCCCCCCCACCCCCATATCAGCCTGAAGAAGGGTTTCGACCCAAAACGTCACCTATTCCTTAGTTCCATAGATGCTGCCTCACCTGCTCAGTTTCTCCAGCATTTCTGTCTATCTTCCCAGTGACTAGCATGAGTAGCATTAAGCTTTTCAGATTTCCTTTGTCAAGACAGCAAGATGGAAAAACACTCACGTCTGAGATATGGCATCTTTACTCTCTGCATAATGGTGCAAAATATCATGACATTAAAGATGTCTAATGCCTGGTCTTAATCTCAAAGGCTTCATCTCCTGTTTTGGGGCTTGGGTTTTATGTAGGCCATTTGATGCATGCCTTTCTGTTTGGTCATGAGTATAAGAATGCATTATGGCCATGTCAGTTTCCAAAACAAGGCTTTAAAACAGACACCATCTGTGAATCGATAGCCTGCTCCCATCACAGACAGTAGTGTTTGTTAATGTCGCTATCTGTAATTCCAAAACTGTTTTCTGCTTGTTAGTTACATTTGAACGTAGTTGAAAGTTGGTGCTTGTTGTATTAATGACTCTATACCTTAACCCTTTGACTATGACTGTGGTTCCTAACACCCATCTTACCATGAGGTTGACTTATCTACTCCCTGGAAGGGTGCTGGTTTTGTTTCGGTCTGAATGCTATTGCCATTATACTCTGAATGGTGGTACAGAGCTAGACTGGCTGTCAAGAGCTTGTGTCAATGCCAATTTGACTCTTTGCTTCATGAGCTATTCACTTGCAGTACAACAACATGATGGAAAGTACTCTCATGGCATCATGTCCTGGCACCATCAGCACAAGCTGTAACAGAACTAAACCACTTTATTATTGACTCTTTATCTCCTTGATAATGCAATCTTCCCAAGAGAGTCAAGAGTGCTTAATTGTCCTTTGTAAGGGAATAGAACAATGAAATTCTTACTTGCTGCAGATTTTGAGGCTGTTAATACAATGAATCAACAAATAAATACACAATAATCAACAATGTAATAAATTAGTTTAGACTTTAGAGATACAGCAGGGAAACAGGCCCTGTGGCCCTCCAAGTCTGCGTCGGCCAGCAATCACCCCGTACACCAACTCCATCCTTCACACCAGGGACAATTTACAATTTTACTGAAGCCAATTAACCTACAAACCTGGATGTCTTTGCCGGGGCACCTGGAGAAACTGCACGCAATCACAGGGAGACCATACAAACTCCGTACAGCTGGCATCCATTATCTACTCATGATTTAGGCACCTCTATAAGATCACTCTCAGGCTCATGCACTCCAAACAATAGTCCTAGCCTGCCCAACTCCCTATAGCTCAACGCAATTCCTGCCAACACCCTCATAAATCCTCTGTGCGCTCCAAGTGTGGCTTCACCAATGTCTTATACACAGTCCATATGTCTTTTTTTCAGGCGGCTTGAGGTTGCTACATGTGGCAGTAACTTTGTCTAGCCAATGTTATTTCTCAGAGTATGACATTTCTCTCTTATGGCTTTTCATGTTCTCTGTGTTCAGTCAATTCTGCCAGAAATATCCCAGCACCCAGTCATCGACCCCGCTTTCAAAGCCTGGTAATTTAGTTACAATGTTGTCATTGACTGTTCTGCTGTTACAGAGATGTACAGTAAATGACAGCTTGCTGCTGCTAACAGGTGTTGACTCTGATTTCTGTTGCTCCACTGGTTAACACATCATGTTCACAATGTATTAATGCTTCAACAAGCAATACGATTCCAGGGTAACAAGACTGTTATTACTGATCAAAAAATTATGCAACACATAATTAACCCTTGAATAACTCTGATGACAATTTCTTGGCTTCAAAGATTAAGATTTTTTCTTTGAACACAATCATTTAAATTGAACATGATGTTACTTTTACAGGCTTGGTAAATTGAGTTGTTGATTCATTTGAGATACAGAGATTAATGGATTAGTCTCGGCAGGCGCCGTACATGGCAGCCACGCCAACAGCTTGTCTCGTCTTGTTCTTCTTTTGCTGTTTTGGTCTGTGTTTACTTGTATGTTTTTAGTATATCTTTAGTTTTTGTATTATGTGAGGATGGGGGAATTTTTTAAAATCTTTTTCCTCGAGGGAGATGTGACTTTGTCCTCGTATCTCCAACTGCCTTGCGGCTTTAACATCGTGGAGCTGGCGGTCCCTTTGTTAGGGATCGACTGCGGGAGCTCCAACCCGAGGAGCTTCGACCGCCGCGATCGCGGGAGCTTTGACCGCCCCGATCACAGGAGTTTCGATCGCCCCGATGCGGGAACTTTGATCACCGACTGCAGGAACTTTGATCACCCCAACAGTGGAAGTTTCGATTGCCCCGACTGTGGAGGTTTCGATTGCCTCGACCGCAGAAGAAAGGGAGGAAAGAAGGTAGAGGTTATTTGCCTTCCATCACAGTGGGGAATGTGAGGTCACTGATAAAACAAGATGGACGTGCTGCCTGCACTGGTGAGGACTCAGAGGGAGTGCCGTGAGTGCAGCGATCAATGTGTTTTGCGGGGACATCGCTCCATGATGACATCCCGGAGTCTAGTGCGAGTGTGGACGGATCTCTGACTGTTTAGGCGGACAGGGACTGCAGAGAGAGTGACAGCAGTCGGTACACCTCTGGTCACATCACGGTGAAGGAACGTGTGTGTGGCCTGGGCATTAAACTGATGGCTGTGGGTCCGCTTATGCTATATATGCCCTGAGGATTCTCACATGGCGTTGTGATGGCTATTTATTGTTTAATTTTTAGGTGGTTATGTATCTTGTTGCTTTTTTATATGACTGTTGGCAAATCAAATTCCTTGTATGTTTACATACTTGGCTAATAAATTAATTACAATTTACAATTTTAATTTCAATTTACAATTTCAATTACAATTTTCAATTCACAATTAGTTCAAAGCGCACAACTAGCAGTAAAGACAGAATGTTAACCCCAATGCTTCATATCAATAGCAAATATCGTATTGGTTTCGAGCTTCAATCACATGGTGCATCTTTTATATGTGCTACTCAATTAACTTGAAAAAGAAAATTGATTATTGAATTGCAACCAGCTCGTGTTACGCATTTGAAGTTGACTCATAGGTATGTGATGCAGTGATATTAATTAGTGCACAATGAACAAAGTGAGGGCTCAAAGTGCTGGGGTAACTCAGTGAGATAAAACAGCATCTCAGTGGGTCAAACCACACCTATCCAGAGATGCTGCCCGACCTGCTGCGTTACTTCAGCACTTTATTCTAAAATCTCACCCCAATGTAATTGTCGTTCAGACTACAAATTTTGAAATTGTTCCTTGTTGACCCAAACCCAAGTCATTGAGCTGGAGCTTACGTCAGTGACACCAAGTTTGAGATTTATGCTCAAATGTAGAGGTTGCAAACATTGCAGCCATTCTTTACCAGCAGTTTAGTGACTGTCCCCTGGCATTGAGCTCCTGATGGAATCTAACCATATAAATTGTACAACTCCTGCAACACATAATAAAATCATCTTCATTCATTTTACTGGAACGACATGGCTGCATGAAACATAGGTAGGTATAAGAAATAAGTTCATGCCATTTTTGAAAATTAATCGAGCTTTAATTAATTAATTGAACTTACTTACGCATTTAAAACAATCTCCAAAATTATTTTATTTATTAAAATGCAGTCCTCATACCCAGCATCCCACTTGCTAACAAGTGGAATAAACTAACACAGCTATGGTATTGTTACGATTAGTTTCTAACTTTGTACCATTTCTGGCATAATGTATCAACAAAATCTAATCAATTACAATTTCTTCCAAATACAAAACCAAACAAGATGAAATTTTCCAAACTACAATTCCAAAGCATATTCAATTGACAGTTAATTTTTCAAGTTTGCTTATTCTAAAGGTATGAACTCAGATAATTTTGATAAAAGCAGTGATATTTTATTTGTCTGTTGCTCAATTGTTTCCCCACTCCCTTGTTGCCATCACCACCCCCTACTAATATGTTTCAGCTTGTCTATGATAGGTAGTGTTTGGCAGGGGTCTGTATCTGCACTTATCAAATGGCCTGCTACATCTTCTAGTCTGACAACCCTTGTTTTTTTTTCAATTACAGAGTGGTAAACTGTGATGTGACCATGGGAACTGTTGTCGATATAGTGGTTGCTGGAAGATACCACTAATTAGTGAATCACTCGACAAAGGTGGGGGAGGGGGGATGTGTGCAGATGTAGTATAAAGAAAAGCTTTAGAAATATCATGTCATATGACATGTGGAGCCAAAACAGCAATATAGTGGTTGCTATGAAACAGAAATTATATAGGCCAAGCATTTTTTAATACAAGACTTTCCGTTCTTTCTGTTAGACGTCTGATAATAATAATGATGAAGCTAACATTTGAAGGTTCAAGCTGTGTCTGTACATTCTCGTTTATTCTGGGTGGCTTTGTTGTATTCCCTATCTGTGCTAAGTTAGCTGGTATCACCTTGTTTTGCTGGCGAGGAGATGCAACTAATTCCAGCATCCCTGTCCAGAGAAGAAAATAATATGAAGTGTTCCCTCTGTTAATTAGATTTCAGTGGTCCTTGCTGGAAATTGGATGGGTCTGGCCATCAGATGATAACTATACAGGCCTGGATATTACTATCAACACAATCACACAAGGTACATTTTACAAGTGTGTTCTTCTGGAGATTACATTGTCAAGTGCAGATAAAAATAATATGTTATGCTGATGCGGAATTTGTCAAACGTTGCCATCCAAAGGCCCAAAGGTTCTGCCAATACTTTCATGTTTTACCTTTATTGAATTGTTTACCATGTTATCATTCGACAGTGAACTAAAATAATGAAAACTTGCTGGATTTCATGAAATTTGTTATAGAAAATTAAGAGGTCGTGCAAGCTTATTTTTGACAGGGACATTTTTATGCTATTAGGAATCCTCCTCCTTTTTCCTTTCTTCTCCCCGCCTCCCCCCACCCCCTATCAGTCAGAAGAAGGGTTTTGGCCCGAAACGTTGCCTATCTCCTTCGCTCCATAGATGCTGCTGCACCCGCTGAGTTTCTCCAGCATTTTTGTGTACCTTCGATTTTCCAGCATCTGCAGTTCCTTCTTAAACACCTGGTTCCATATGTTGGCAGGTGCCTTGCGATGAATACATTGAAAGGCTGTTTAGTTTAGTTTAAAGATACAGCGTGGAAACAGGCCCTTCGGCCCACCGAGTCCACGCTGACCAGTCATCAATTATACCAGTGCCCAAGAAGAGTAAGGTGACGTGCCTCAATGACTATCGACCAGTGGCACTAACGCCGGTGGTGATGAAGTGCTTTGAGAGGTTGATCATGGAGCAAATCAACTCCTACCTCAACAAAAACCTGGACCCACTGCAGTTCGCTTACCGCCACAACAGATCAACGGTGGATGCGATCTCGCTGGCCCTCCACTCCGCTCTGGACCACTTGGACAACAAAAACTCATATGTCAGGCTGTTATTCATCGATTACAGCTCAGCATTTAATACAATCATCCCCTCCAAGCTGGTTACCAAACTCGCAGAACTGGGTCTCTGCGCATCCCTCTGCAATTGGATCCTCAACTTCCTCATTCACAGACCACAGTCTGTTCGTATGGGTGGAAATGTGTCAGCCTCGATAACAATCAGCACGGGAGCACCTCAAGGCTGCGTGCTCAGCCCCCTGCTGTACTCATTCTATACCCATGACTGCGTAGCCAATCACAGTGCAAACTCCAACATCAAGTTCGCTGATGACACCACTGTTGTGGGGCGTATCACTGATGGGGATGAGTCAGAGTATAGAAGAGAGATTGAGCAACTGTCCATATGGTGCCAGCGCAATAACCTGGCCCTCAACACCAGCAAAACCAAGGAACTGATTGTGAACTTTGGAAGGAGTAGGAGGGGGACCCACAGCCCCATTTATATCAACGGGTCGATGGTTGAAAGGGTCAAGAGCTTCAAATTCCTGGGCGTGCACATCTCTGAAGATCTTTCCTGGTCCGAGAACACTAATGCAATTATCAAGAAAGCTCATCAGCACCTCTACTTCCTGAGAAGATTACGGAGAGTCGGTTTGTCAAGGAAGACTCTTTCTAACTTCTACAGGTGCACAGTAGAGAGCATGCTGACTGGTTGCATCATGGCTTGGTTCAGCAATTTGAGCGCCCTGGAGAGGAAAAGACTACAAAAAGTAGTAAACACTTCCCAGACATCATCGGCTCTGACCTTCCTTCCATCGAGGGGATTTATCGCAGTCGCTGCCTCAAAAAGGCTGGCAGTATCATCAAGGACCCACACCATCCCGGCCACACACTCATCTCCCTGCTACCTTCAGGTAGAAGGTACAGGAGCCTGAAGACTGCAACAACCACGTTCAGGAATAGCTACTTCCCCACAGCCATCAGGCTATTAAACCTGGCTCGGACAAAACTCTGATTATTAATAACCCATTTTCTGTTATTTGAACTTTATCAGTTTATTTATTCATGTGTGTATATATTTATATCATGGTATATGGACACACTTATCTGTTTTGTAGTAAATGCCTACTATGTTCTGTGTGCTGAAGCAAAGCAAGAATTTCATTGTCCTATCAGGAACACATGGCAATAAACTCACCTGAACTTGAACTCCCCACACACTGACACTATCCTCCATACACGAAGGACAATTTACAATTTTACTGAAGCCAATTAACCTACAAACCTGTACATCTTTGGAGTGTGGGAGGAAACTGGAGTACCTGGAGAAAACCCACGCAGGTCATGGGGAGAACTCCATACAGATAGCACCCATAGTCTGGATCAAACCTGGGTCTCTGGCACTGTGAGGTAGCAACGTTACTGCTGCGCCACCGTGCCCAGTTTTTGCTGTGTTTTCAGCAGCCTGTGGATTCTTAACAGGCCATTCTCTTCACCCCCAAAAACGTACAGCCAACCAGACGCACAAATGCAGTCTACATGGGGAGAAGGTGAAAGTACTTATAAAAGGCTTCACTGCAAAGTGACAGTGGTTGATTTCCACACTGTGCTGCTGCTCGAATGATAGAAAACACAAGGTCAGTTGGATATGGTGCAACCTTCTGCATGTTATTGTGATGCCTACAAACAGTTAATACAAAACATACTTTGTAAACTTTCCCTTCTCTTAGTGTAGAAGTTTTGAAGGGTAGTTGTGTGGCTTCCTATGCTTAAGCTGTTGTAAGAACCAACTTTTATATGCTTCTCACCTTCCCTGTGGCACATGAGGTTAGCTTCAACCACTGACCTTTCCTGGCAGATATAGCACTGCCTTTGTACAAACTGCTTGAGATGTTATTATCTGATAAAAGAGTTTTAAACAGCCTGAAGCTGTCTCACACATCAGCGTTTCAAGAATGGTCTTGCTGCACTGTCAAGAAGGTAGGTTTTGAGACATGTTAATGTTATCCTTTTGACCCAGAACAAAGGATTTAATATTGTCTTGTGTAAGTAGGCCTGGATTTCAACCTCGTCAACCTGCTAAACGGTCTTTATTTTAAATGATAAAAGGCTCTCATGATACCTCTGACGAACACCTGTAAGGCATCTGGACAGATGGGCAGTTAACGTTTTAAACCGGCTTGCCACAGCTTGTGATAAGTGCTGCAGATTAATGTTTGTTATTCGTCCATATCATTTGAAATGTAGAAAAACGTTAAACAACTCACTCAGCTGGTGACAATGAAATAACTCAAGGTTATGCTGCTATTTTATGGGCCCAGCTATTATTTCTCCTTTGAAATCCAGTTTCCTTAACATAATTTGTGAGTGTAGCATGTGCACCTTCCGGTAAGGTTTGCTCTACATTCATTACTATTAAACAACTTCCAAATGATCCTAGATTTGAGCCGAAACTCGCAATTTACAACTTAGATCAATTATGCTGCCAGTCAAGTAAAGAATATCTCCATGCACTTTCCTTCATTGGTTAATTATTTATGAAAAGTCAATATTGGTAGAAGTATAATCAGTGTAAGCATCGGGGAATGTAGATTATCTAAGTATAAATGATTTATTGTCGCAATGACTGTGTTGCTAACCTTCAGAAAAGATAATAAATTTGAAAAACTAAAGACGTTACTTATAGAATCATACATTAGTTATCATCCACACACACACACACACAAAGGCCATTTAGCCCATCAATGCCATACTGGCTCTTTTCAGATCAATTCATCCAATCCTAATCCCTTGCTCTTCCCCACTACCTTACACAATATTTTTCACTTTCCCTTTTCAATTTCCTTTTGGAAACCTAGCTTGATCCATTGCCACAATTCTTCCTCAGCTGTGAGCCTCAAATCATAACCAATATCAGCATCATATAATTTTCAACTTGGGCATCTCTACCCCATCACTTTAGACACGTCTCTTTGTTCTTGAACAATCAACTTTTGGAAATGTTGCATTCCACCCCATCTAAACCTGTCATGGTCACCTCTCTCAAATCTTCTCTCAATTGTCTTTATTCCAAGAGGAAAATCTCAATCTTCTCCAATCTAATTTACAGAATATAGAACATAGAACAGTACAGCACAAGAACAATCCCATCAATGCACAATGTTTGTGCCAAACATGATGCCAAGTAAAACTGATCTTGTCTGCCTGTACATGATCGATATAGCTCTATTCTCGGCACATCCATGTGCCAATCTAAAAGCCTCTGAAATGCCACTATCATATCTGCCTCCACCACCACCCCTGTAAATACGTTCAGGCCCCTTCCACTCTCTGTGTAAAAAAGCCTGCCCTACACATCTCCATTAAACTTTCCCCCTCTTACTTTATAGCCTTGCCCTCTGGTGTTGGACACTTCTACCCTAGGAAAAAGGTTCTGACCCTCTACCCCATCTACGCCTTTCAATTTTATATAGCTTAATTCCAGGATCATTCCTCCATGATTTTTCTACAACCCTTCTGATGTGCCATCGTGATCTTTGAACACAAAGGCTTAAATTGTGGAAGCGAGATCCTCCTCACTGCTGAACCATACAGTACTCGGCACTTTAATAACCAACAGGTGAGAGTGCATAACGCAAATGTAGATGTAAGATAATTAGTGAAGAAATAAAGGGAGCTGAGGAAAGATCTCACCCCACCCTCCTTCTCCCATCCCCTCCCAAAGCAAAGTATTCTGCATCTTCTTGGTAAAAAAAACGTTTTTTTACTCCAGTTCTGTGACTGATGAACCCACAAACTCTACCTTGAATGGGGAAGAGGATTCCTGATGAGGCAGGTGGATAGATCAATTGTAAGATGGTTACTACTTCTGTCATTTGCGTGTGCTCCTGGTGCATGGACTGCATTTTCAGTGTCATCCTAAATATTCTGCTCCGCAGTGTGTTAGTCTTGGACCTGGGGTCCCAAGATTGAGTGAGAATTTTGCAATTTTTT
Organism: Leucoraja erinaceus; assembly: GCF_028641065.1. Classification (NCBI taxonomy): domain Eukaryota; kingdom Metazoa; phylum Chordata; class Chondrichthyes; order Rajiformes; family Rajidae; genus Leucoraja; species Leucoraja erinaceus. Next base: position 89,436,309 of record NC_073379.1, read on the forward strand.
GGCAGGCACACACACACGCGCACGTGCGGCTTCGGAGGCTCAATCCAGCACTAAATGCAGCTCAACTCTGCCCGTCTCACCGGGTTAACTACAGCCCTGTCTGGACTGGCAGGATCCCAGCGCTGCTTCTCCGCACTGGTCATATTTCCCGCAAGTCCAGGAAGGCTGTAGGCTCACCTGGCGGGATAGGCAGTTGAGCTGGGTTTAGCGCTGTTTCTCTGCGCTGACCCGTCTGATTCCCGACCAAAGATCCTAGAGCGGAGGATCTTTGCTGCCGACCTCTCTGGCCACCCATGGGGGGGGGGGGTACTCGGGAAGGGACAGGACAGCGCCGAAGACCCGGCCGGGATCAATCCTGGCTGTGGATGAGGCGCAGGACTGTGCCACGTCTCCCTCCTCCAATCACCGCGCTCTATCCTCATATCCACCCTACCCCCACTCCCTCCCTCCTCCAATCATCGCATGAATCATGTCCCGCCCCCATTGCTTGCTGACCGACATCTCTCGTCCGATCGGCGCCCTCGATCATCAGTCCCACCCCCACTGTCTCGCGGAAAGCGGAGATTTCACCGGGTTTTAAAATCCGGATTACAAAAACTATTCTGTTACTCCAGAGATGCTGCCTGACCCACTGAGTTACACCAGCATTTTCGGTCATGATCTTCTTGAACTTTTTCAAGGTGGTTTTAAGAACATTCTAGAATGTTTCCCTCTGTCCGCTTGGTAAACTCAAACTCAGAGAACTTAGTAAAGAGTGGCTTTCATAATCCAGTGCTGGCTATGTGAACAATTTAGCCTGATCAACAGACCTGATTGAATGAAACTAGGAAAGCTGGGAATGTTTACCAAGGAGAAGACAGCAATTTGTTTATCCTCCCAATAGAATTAAGTGGAGACAGTTTTGGTGGTATCTCTTGCTTTAGATAGTCCAAATCTCAGAAGCATATGGCAGGGCAGGGATCAGTGCCCTCAGTGGGTTTCATGTCAGTTTAGTTGCCTACATCTTTGAACACCCTTCACAATTAACCAAGGGCTGTGCTGGTGCACTGAGTGTGTAGATCTGATACATATGTCTAAAAATATCCTTTGCTTGGTGCTGAAACTTCCAAGCTTTCAGACTAAAAGCTATGAAGTGGGATTAGGTTGGCATGGCCACATGGCCTACTAATATTCTGTGAATCTATAATAAACCTTTGGCATTTTTGTCTTGTAACCATTTGCTGCATGTATGCATGTGTTACGCAATGTATATTCACCTCTGGCTAATGTAGTACCCTATATGGTAGAGGCAGCGTATGAACAAAGGCTATTGGTTTGAACTGTAGAAACCCCACAGAGGATGTCTGATCCTCCACAATAATTACCCATGTGCGTATCTATATTTAAAATATTACCTGCTGATGTTATTTTCCTGTAAGCCGGAATGAAATATAAAAGCATTTAAGCAGAAGTAGGGTAAAAGTAATTGTTGGCACAATCAGTTTCTCAGTCAGCGTTCCTCCTTCTGATTGCTTTCTAATGGGAGTGTCTGGATTGTTTGTGTGTGTCAAAACCAGATGAGGCCGAGATTCACTCTGACCTAGCGGTTTGCTCACATTTATTGTCTAAACACATTTGTCAAGAATGATCACTTGCATAAAGGGACACAAAGGGTTGCTGCTACCTTCGGAATAATAGCCTTGTTCCTACAAGGACAGACTTGCGGAAGAAGAAATCACCATTACTTATTTCAACATCTAATGCAATTAAATCTAACAATGGATTTATAATAGACTTTATAACGGAATTTCAAAAGTGACTTGCTTTTGGTTTTGGCATTGTTTTATTATTGTCATGATACAATTTTCTCTGGATCGCAAAGGAACAACAGATGTAATAAAAATAATTACAACGTGTAACTATAGATGTAATAAAAAGTATCACAAGAAGGTAGATCGGGAGATCAGGAATGCATCCTTTGCATATGGGAGATTGTTCAAGATTATCAGGGAAGAAGCTGCTCTTGAATCTAATGGTGCATGCTTTCCTGCCTTTTGTATCTTCTGCATGACAGGTGAAGGAGAAGAGAGAATGACAGGGGCGTAAGTGGTCCTGGATAATGTTGGATGCTTCTCCAAGGCTGCATTCAGTGTGGATGGAGTTCAGTGGGATGAGGCTGGTTTGTGTGATGGACTGAACTCTCTTCACAACTCTATGCAATTTCTTGCGGTCTTGGGCAGAGTAGTTACCATATCGAACTAAGATGCATCGGTGAAGTAGGAATTTCTGGAAATTAAAAAAAAGTCACGTTTGTAATCTGGTCAACCTATGTACCTAACTGGAAAACGATGATGGAAACATTAGGCTAACTTGGTAAAAGTAACATAAAGATCACATTAGAGGAGGAAAACATTCTGACAGCAAAGGTAATTTGAACAAATGCAGTTACTGTATGTATGGGAGTTAGAATGTAGAACTATTGACAGGATAGGCAAGATATAATAAGAGCAAGAAATTAGGCCCACAAACGAAGGGTTGTTCTGAACAAGAAGGATGGATAAACTATTGTCAGACAAGTCCTATATTAAATAATGGTCACAATCCCCAAAGACGATATATTATGAAACTGTAGAATATGTAGGTAACTATTGTAACCTGAATGCTATATAATTCTGTAAGATGTTTGGGACACCAGGCCATTTCTAAGTTCTCCTACAAATGTTCTCCAGCATATATTGAAATTAACTGATCTGTTTGAGAAACTCACCATTGCTCTATGTTTACTGTTTGTGTGTGCTGTCCCAATCTGAGTTCTAACTGTGTGGGTGACTGGTCCATATGCGAAAGACAGATTCTGGATGCAGATCTGACCTACAAATCTCTCCAACAAATAATAATAGATGGCAACCAAGCCAGGTGACTCTTTGTGCGTTAGTCACAGAACTGGGTCTGCAATCATGTATTACAATTGCTCCACTCTTTTAAATCTCTACTCCCACAGCAACATTTCTTATTTTAACTATGCTTTTTTTAATCTCCTCACAGATTTGTCCATTCTGTTCACATTATTTCCTTTATCGTATATCTGTACACTGTGGATAGCTCGATTGTAATTTTATTGTCTTTCCAATGACTGGTTAGCACGCAACAAAAGTTGTTAATTGTACTCGGTACACGCGATAATAAACTATAATAAACTAAACTAAACAATCCGGATAGGATGCGTTCAATGGGGTATCTGTGGAAATTGGTGGGTGAGGAAATTTGGCCTCCCTGCCACAGAGGGCATTGGATGGATTTAAGAGAGTTAGATAGAGCTCTAGGGGCTAGTGGAGTCACGGGATATGGGGAGAAGGCAGGCACGGGTTATTGATTGGGGACGATCAGCCATGATCACAATGAATGGTGGTGCTGTCTCGGGGCCGAATGGCCTCCTCCTGCACCTATTTTCGTTGTTCTTGGGAATATGCTGAATGCCCATGGTCTTCTAAATAAGTAGACATGTTAGTGTGCTTTCTTGACCATAATACCAAAATAGTTGGACCAGGACAAATTGGTGGTGATATAAACACCACCATATGAAGCTCTCGACCATCTTCACATCAGCACCATCGATACGGATTGGGGAGTGTATTCCGCCGTGCTTCCTCAAGTCGATGATCAGCTCCTTCTTTGTGTCAGGAGCCAAATCTATTCACAAACTCACTGAGTGTCAATGCCCCTTGGACTAAAACTTCAGATTGCTAATTGGTCTTTCACATGCTTTAATTTAATGCATAATGTTCTGCGCAGTTGTTCATTCAACAGGTAACATTCTCTCGAGCATGCTGTGCCAGTTTGAGAGATGCTGGCAGCCTTCCAGTGGCTGTATGTGCCAACTGTGAGTATCATGAGGCTACCACATCAAAGCTATTGGAACAAATAGGCATAACAACAAGGACCCATCTTGTTCCCATCCAACATGTGTGCATATGTATCTACCTACTGGGGCTAATGCATTGCAATCAAGAACAGGAAACAATGGCTGTTCCTTCCACTGGATAACCCAGGGATACTGAAACCAAATTATAACTCCCAGCTGCTACTCCAGCTGAGGTCGACAACTCTGCGTAGATCATAGATCATATCTGGGATTTCCATAATGTATATGGCACAGTTCCGTACTGGGTGATATATCTACCTGCATGCCTTTGCAATTGAAAAATGCAATGATAACACATGGTTGCTTTTATGCCATAGGGAATTAAACACAAATTCAGCTTGTTTTCTCTTGGACTGAGCAATCAGTCATGCAGCGTTAGCTTCATATCATTGACTAAAACTTAACAACAATTGGAGATTAAATAAACACCTGTTTGATTAATTTTTGCATGAAACAAATTGTTAATTTTCTCTGAACTTTTATTGAAATTCTTTCAACAAAAGAATATCAGGATGCATGCATTTACTCATAATTAATAGCCAGCGATTGAAATTGAACAAATGCTTGACAATGAAATATGAAATTCCTTAAGGTACGTTTTCCCTGCTGGCCTATTAATTATAGTGAAAGATATTTTCACACTTTTCATTAAGGAAGGAATTTCTTTCCCTACCTCAGTAATGTCACCAATGTCAGACTGGCAGGTCTGTTTTCAAAAATGTTTCCATGCGTTGCCCCACGATGTGATGATCACTGCAAAAGCAACAAAGAACAATTGATCATGAGGTGTAGAATCATAGAGCACGGATACAGGTCCTTCGGCCCAAATCTTCATGTCGACCAAGATGCCCCATTGGAGGTGTTAATAACAGGTATTTATTAATGGATCATCAAGACTTCTTAAGCAAAAACAATCTGAATTTAAACTTGATTATTGCTGTGATGAGAAGTTAAAAGAAAATCTCATGCTTGGAAATAATTTATGATTGTTTTGAATCTATTGTAAATTGCTTATTAATGAAAGACATTGGCGGGTAAATGGAATGAGCTGCCAGAGGAGGTCGTTGAGCCAGTTCATTGGCTATATTTAAGAGGGGGTTAGATGTGGCCCTTGTGGCTAGGGGGATCAGGGGGTATGGAGAGAAGGCAAATACGGGATACTGAGTTGGATGATCAGCCATGGTCATATTTAAATGGCGGTGCAGGCTCGAAAGGCCCAATGGCCTACTCCTGCACCTATTTCCAATGTTTCTATGTTTCTATGTATTATAGCCACATTTAAAAGACAATATGGATAGGGAAATTTTAGAGGGATATGGGTCAAATGCAGGCAAGATGGATATGTAGAAAGGGCATTTTGGTCGGGCTGTACTATATGGGCCAAAGGGCCAGTTTCCATGCTGTATGTCTCTATGACGATAACATCACATATTAAAGAGGATCAGTAAAATTAAGGTGGAAGAGAGGGCAGATATTGGGTGCTGGAGCAAGAAAAGGAGAGTTTCTGGAGGAATTCAGCTGATTAGGCGGTATCGGGGAAGGAAAAGGTTGTCGTTGTTTTGGGTCTCATCTTTTCTCAGTACTCCCTCCCTTCACTCTAGAATTACCAGCACTTTCAGAATGCTTACATTCAGGGCCATTTTAAATCTCTGCCACACCCCATTCCATCCCTCCTCCTTCTCTCCTCCTTGGTATATGTCCACAGCCTTCTACATTGTCATAATGAAGCTCAAGGAAAAGCACATGTATTAGTTTTTCAGGCACAGCATTGAATTCAACAGCAATACACAAAGTTTTGGAGGAACTCGACGATCGGGCAGCAACTGGAGGAACCGGATAGACGATGTTTCGTGTCAAGACATAAAGAAAAGTCTGACCCGGACGGACATTGCCCATCTGTTCCCTCCATGTATGCTGTCTGACCCATTGAGTTACTCCAGTACATTATGTTTTGCCCCCAACATTCCAGCATCAACCGTACCCCAAGCCTTAATTTGAATTTAAGTGTTGGTTAATAACCATTCTCCCATTTTTCACATGGCAGCAGGTGGAAATGATTCTGCTACTGCTATTTATGGTTCCCCTAGGATCACCTTAGATCTGTTCCTTTTGTTCAAAACGCTACTTGATCTGGCTTTTTTACTTTGGCAACTGTACTATGTGGTTCTTGTATGTTAAAAATATTCTGCAAATGTTATGCTGTGCAATTTGCCAATTTATAAAGTGGAATGTTTAGTACATCGCAAAGCAATTGAAAAGAGATTGATTTATTTAGGCATCTAAGAAGCTTTTAAGTAGGCACATGGATTTGCAGGGAATGGAGGGATATGGATCACTTGCAGGCAGATGAGATCAGTTCAGCTAAGCATCATTTTTGACACAAACATTGCCCGATGTTGTACTGTTCTATGTTCTTTATTCTCGCTGGAGTCTAGAAGAATGAGGGAGAACCTCATTGAAATACAGAGGCAGTGCAGTCGAATTCACTGGATGTTTTCAAGAGACAGTAAGATTTAGCTCTTAGGGCTAAAGGAATTAAGGGATATGGGGAAAAGGCAGGAATGGGGTACTGATTTTAGATGATCAGTCATGATCATATTCAATGGCGGTGTTAGTTCGAAACGTTGAATGGCCTACTCCTGCACATATTTTTCTATGTTTCTATGTTTTTTTTTTTAAATGACATTTGCATCATCATCATCATTAACACACGTGATGTTGTGGAAGATTGGAGGGTGACTAGTGTTGTGCCAAAGTTTAGAGAAGGGAAACTTGGACAAACCAGGAAACTCCAGCGAAACCAATGTTTGTTCTGGGTAAGTTGTTGGAGGGGATTCGTCACAACAAGATCTACCAGCATTTGGATAGGAATGAACCGATTAGGGTTAGTCAGCATGGCTCGGTGTGTGGGAAGTTGTGTCTCACACATTTGGTTGAGTTTGGTCCCCTTGGTGTGTTTTTCAAAAAGGTCACCAAGTGGATTGATGAGGACAGGGCAGTAGTTGTTGTTTATGTGGACTTTAGAAAGGCCTTTCACTTAGAAATACTTTAGAAAGGTCCCATATGGCGGAGAGTCTGGAAGCTTAAATCCCATGGAATCAAAGGCGAGTTTGCCAATTGGATTCAAAATAGGGTTGGAGAAAGGAACTCAAGAATACTAATGGACGATGCTTTTTCTAAATGGAGGCCTGGTTACCACAGGAATCAGTGTTGGGTGCACTGCTGTTTATTACATACATTAATAATTTGAATGACAGTGTAATTAGCATTGTCAGTATATTTTTGATGACACCAAAATTGATGGTAGTGTGGAGAATGAAAAAGGATATCTAAGTTTACAATAAGATCTTGATTAGTTGGGAAGGTGGGCCAAGGAATCGCAAATGGAATTTAGCTCTGACAAGTGTGTGGTGTTGCAGTTTGGTATGTCAAACCAGGGCAAGATTTATACATAAATGCTACAGTCCTGGATAGTGTTGCAAACAGAGATATCTGGAGTACAGATGCATGGTTATGACACATAACCATGCATCTGTACATAACTTATGAGTCAGGTCAGTATGGTGAAGAAGGTGCTTCACTCTCTCTACCTCCAATAATTATTTTGGCTAATAACCAAATGAATCACTGGTCTCCCGCCCCGTTCTTCATCTTTCCGGATTTGCTGGGCTTGTATGTGGTCCCGTACTTTTAATACATGATGTATCAGAGACACACTTTTATTCTTCACAAGAATAAACAGCTGAAGTTTTATTGAATTGTCATAGTTTGGCCTGTGTCTCATTGTAAAGTGATTCAGCTATTGATTTGTTTAAAGCAGGAGTTCTTTGGATGCTAAAGACTTCTCTGTCTGTTTTAAGTGAGCGCTGCTGATTGAACGAGTTAATCAAGTCTGACTACCACAGCTCATCACTGAAGCAGCGCTCAGTCCTTGATTTTGATTTAATTATATTTATGCAGATTATCTGATCTGTTTGGATAACATGCAAATATAAGTTTTTCACTGGACCTGGTGCACATGACAATAATAAATCTAAACCTTAAAGTTCCCCCTGCAGCCATAGGAGGTGCAACACTTGTCCCTACTCCTGATTTGAAAACTTTATTGTCACAGTGTATCTGTAGACAAGTCACAGTGAAATAAGCGAGTTTGGTATTACAACTGCGCAGGTCATGGGTCATTCGGGATAAACATTCGCCAGCTGAACTACCGTGTGCGTATTAATTTCAATGAGATTTATAAATAAATGTATCCGTCAAATATGTCAGCATTTGACAGCAAATAGGCCACAGTGTATTGCAGGCTGCACAAATCCACAATTGTATCTATTTAAAAAATTGACTCAATACAGCACCAGCCTTGAAAACGCAAGAATGCCTGGATCGAATCTGTCAACTATCAAATCTTTGGCACAAACCTGAATCACAGCCATTCAAATTCGATATTGATTTACATGAATTACAAGTTGTGTGGTCAACATTCCTTTCTAAACAATCTGCCTGGATTGAAGGAAACGAGGAGAATGTGCTGTGTGGGGGGTAGGATGGAACGTTCAGATTGGATTTGAACAGGCTGGTTAAACTTTAGAGGTGGGTTGGCTTAAATAAAGATGCTGGTGCTTTAACCTCTAGGGTTGGTTCCAGTCTGTCAGGGCACAGTCTCATAATTTTAATTATGAGAATTTGCAGCCATTTGTACCGCAGCTAAACTAGAGGCTTCACTTAGGAATGGGTCGCAGCTCCCCAGCTGACGGGACCGGTTCTCGCTCTCTTTGAAGGAGGCACAGCCCGCCCCAGCAAGCGGGTAAATGCGGAGCCAACCCGTAATACGAGTGGGACCAGTTTCTCAGTCAGACTTTGTCGACAGTTGAGGTGGGGGATCTGGGAGAGAGAGAGCTGGCGATGCCGCACAGATGGAACAGTTTAATAATGACCCATTAAAATCCGCCTTCGGCCATTCAGCAACCTGGGCTGATCTGATCGCCTTCTCACTAGCTTGATGCTTGCCCGATGCTAACGCAGAACCTCCACAAAACCTTTGGGCTATGAGTAACAGCTGCACAAAGAGCATCTGCTAACAAGGGCTAGCGAATAATGCTGGTCAACATGCGCTGGGCGAGATGGCTGGGGGAAATGCATTGCAACCACCGCAAACTTGGAACAGCACAGATTCTCCACTCAATCTATCCAATACTAAAGGGCAGGCATTGCACAGTTAAATGTCTTATATCGGATTGGCGACTCCTTCACAGGGCCAACCCTGTACTCAGCTTTCCTTGGAGATGAATCTTTGCCTTAACGGTACATTCACACCGCCTGTAGGTAAAGCATCGTCCCCACATCACACTGATACAGACGCTGCCTGCCTCAGATTAAATATATTTTTACACATAAATTATAAATAAAGATAAGAAAATGTTTCAAACACAAGCAATATTTTCGTATTTCAGTGGCAAACACATTAAGGATTAAATGAAAATAATAAATCATTTACCTTTTTGAATATCTCATAATTGCAGATTAATGAACTGAACTAGAACTGGGACTGTGTAAGTAGTGTGTGAACAGCAAAACAAGAAAGGAAGCTATTGAGTTGACAGAATTCTAGATTAATTACTTTGTAGAAAAGTTAACAATTTATACAGCACTGAATTCGCTTTTTTTAAATCCCAAATGACCTTTGACAAATCCCACGATTTCTTGCGTTTATTGAGATACCAAACTCATTTATTCTTTGCTCAAGGTATGCAAATAGTCACCCATAATGGGTGCTTACAAAGTCCCCTCCCATGTCAGGTCCTCTTTGTTCCTTCCCCTGGCAGTCCTCACTTCCAAGTGTCCGTCCTCGTCCGTTAGTCAGTGCCCTCATTGACCGGCACACCGACCTCTCCACCAACACCACCGGGTCTTCTCCGGAAGCCTCCGTGGCACCGACCCAGGCCCCAGCCGCGGGCTCCATTGACCGCGGGATCCATTGACTCCTTGATCCTGGACCAAGCACATCGTAAATTCTTTGATGCTTCTACTTCCTTAGAAGATTAAGGAGATTGATCCATTGACTGATGGCCGCGGGCTTCGTCCACCCATACAGCCCGGGCCACAAGGCCTCGGCTTCTCAGTGGCACCTCCAGAAGGCGTCTGTCCCATCGGCACCTCCGGAAGACATCCTCTTCCTTCACTACTTCCTGTGAGCCAAATCAATCCTTTCAGGTCAGGCAAAGATTCACATGCTCCTCCTTCAGCATCATCTCCTGTATTTGGTGCTCTCGATGTGGCCTTCTCCACATCACACAGACCAAACGTTGGCCAGATGGCGTTTTGTGGAGCACCTGCACTCTATTTTCAATGGCCATCATAAGGTGATAGTCAATTTCAAATCCCTTCTGACTTGCATGCTGAGCTATTTGTCCTCAGCCTTTTGCACTGCCAGGGGGATTCAAACACAAACCAAAACAACACCACTTCATATTTTGCCTCTATGGTTTACAACCCATTGGCAATAAATTGAACAGGCATTCCCTGTGTTCGCTTCTCTTTCCTCCTGATCTACCCAGGTTCTCTCACCCTCTTGGCCCAGCCTCCACCCCTAAACCACCTGTTCCTCTGCCACCTGAATCCATCCACCACCATCATTCTCCTCTCTCTCATTTTCTGTTTCAAACATCCACCAACTGTTGTCTCCTAACTTCACCTCCATCTCCCCCCATTACCCTTCTCAACGCCTTTCACCCATGGCCATCCCCCTACAATAATCCTCTTTACCCCAGCTATCTCCTCCCTATATTATCAGTCCCGATGCAGAATCTTAACCCAAGATGTTCACCATCTCTCTGCTTCCGCCGATACAATGTTACCCACTACAATTTGCCTACTGCCACAATATATCAACAGGGGATGCAATCTTGCTGGCTCTCCACCCTGCAATGGACCACTTGGACAGTTAAAACATGTACGTCAGACTGTTGTCCATCGACCACAATTGGGCTTTCAACACCATCATCTCCTCCAAACCGATCATCAAACTCAGGGAGCTGGGTCTCTGCTCATCCCTACGTAATTGGATCTTCGACTTGTTCACTGGCAGATCACAATCAGTATAAATTGGCTATAAGACTTGCTCATCGATAACAATCAATACTGGAGCACCTTAAGGCTGTGTGCTGAGTCCCCTGGTCTACTCTCTCTATATCCATCAATTTGTGGTCGGATGCTGCTCCAATACCATCTTTAAATTTGCCAATGATTTCCAACATTGTTGAATGAATAACAGGTAACGATGAGTCAGAGAAAAGGAGGGAGATTAAAAATCTGAATGACTGGTGCCAGAACAACAATCTTGCTCTCAATGTGAGCAAGACCAAGGAGCTGATTGGTAATTTTAGGAAGAGAAATGTGGTCAATCCATGAAACTCTTTTCATTGACGGGATGGTGGTAAATAAAATGAAAAGCTTCAAGTTTCTGGACATGCATATCTCTGAAGATGTCCGAATCAGTCTGAGGAAGGGTTTTGGCCTGAAACATTGCCTATTTCCTCCGCTCCATAGATGCTGCTGCACCCGCTGAGTTTCTCCAGCACTTTTGTCTATCTCTGAACATTTTTCCTGGACCAAGCACATCGTAAATTCTTTGATGCTTCTACTTCCTTAGAAGATTAAGGAGATTCAGTATACTGATGAATCCTCATTGCTCAGTTATAGTCCAGGGGAGTTAGAAGAAGATGTTAGGAAGGAACTGCAGATGCTAGATAATCGAAGGCAAACAAAGGTGCTGGAGAAACTCAGCGGGTGCGGCAGCATCTATGGAGCGAAGGAAATAGGCAATGTTTCGGACCTAAACCCTTCTTCAGACTGATGTAGGGTGGAGGGGGTGGGAAGAAGAAAGGACGAGGAGGTGCCAGAGGGCTGAGGGAGAGCTGGAGGAGACAATAAGGGCTACCGGAAATTGGAGAAGTCAATGTTTATGCCGCGGGGGTAGAAACTGCCCAAGCAAAATATGAGGTGCAACTCCTCCAATTTCCGGTGGTGCTCACTTTGGCCACGGAGGAGGCCCAGGACCGAAAGGTCGAATTCGGAATGGGAGGGGGCGTTGAAGTGCTGAGCCACCGGGAGATCATGTAGGTTATTCCGGACCAAGCGGAGGTGTTCGGCAAAACGATCGCTAAGCCTACGCTTGGTCTAACCGATGTAGATCAGTTGACATCTAGAGCAGCGGATGCAATAGATGAGGTTGGAGGAGGTGCAGCTGAACCTCTGTCGCACCTGGAATGACTGCTTGGGTTCTTGAATGGAGTTGAGGGGGGAGGTAAAACGACAAGTGTAGCATTTCTTGTGACTGCAAAGGAAAGTGCCCGGGGTGGGGGTGGTACGGGAAGAATTGATGAGGGTGTTACGGAGGGAACGTTTTTTTTTCCGGAAAGCAGACAGGGGGGAGATGGGAAGATGTGGCGAGTATTGGGGTCATGTTAGAGGTGGCGAAAAGGATCTACTGTTCAGCCTCTACAAATTATCGGTTGGTCTTCCTAATAATAACAGCGCCATCCTTGTGAATAGATTTAATGACAACGTTGGAACAAAAAGATCATCTACAATTTCAGAGATAATGGGATTACAGTTGGTAGAGAATAAAGTGTTGCTCCAGAGAGGGGAAAATAACCCACTGAGATCCTCCAGCACTGTTTTCTGCTCAAGATTCCAGTATCTGCAGTTCCTTCTGCTCCCATGTTACATGGACTTGCGAGTTTGGGTTATAGGAAGAGGATGGATAGGCTGGGACTCTTTTTGTAGGAGTTTACGAGGTGACCTTATTAAGTGGGAAGGAACTGCAGATGATGGTTTACACCGAAGATAGACACAAAATGCTGGAGTAACTCAGCAGGACAGGCAGCATCTCTGGAGAGGAGGGAGAGGGGGATGGAGGAGAGGGATGCAAAGACAATTCTGAATAGGAAGAAAGTGTCCACTGTAAGAGGGAAGACAGCTGGCCAAAGCGGTAGATGTGGAGGTAAAGACAATGGAAGGAGAGCGTATACTATCACTGTGAATATTTACTGAGATGGAGCCTTCAGGCTGAATCAGAGGAGTCAGAGATCAAAGGGAAAAAGTTCACATAGTGAGAACATGGGAAAGAGAGATTGGAAACTGTAATGGAATGAGAGAAACGGATCAAACGGATCCAAAGGCAGAATCAAGAGTGTTGGAGATGCCATTCATTATCATGAAAAAGGAAGAAAAATAAATATTTCATGCAAAGAATGAAATGGAACAATGGGCCGCTTTAAGGTGAGTCAGTGCTGTTGAAGAGAGAGGTCAAAGTTGGAGAACATTTCAGTTTAATGATTCCTCCCACAACTTGGTACCACTTTCAGCCAGATGCAATTAGAAGAATGAGGACAACGCAAATTATGAAAAGGCACTCTATTCACCAGTAGCGCAAGCCTAATTAATTACTCCATTTATCGTTTGGACACAGGTGAAATTAAAACATCACCAAATGATTTGAACTAATCATTATAGTAGCAGCTGCTAATTCTCTACCAACCACTGAGCCCCCTGGCACACAACAATGTGAAATTGAATCAGTAATGTGGTTTAAATAGAGGCACACATCTTCTGAGATTAAGTCGAGTCATTGTGCACAAAACATGAAACATACAGTACCTTTCTTGAAAGCCAAAAATTCATAAAATGTAATATAAAACGTAGAGTAGGTGTAAATGAGAGCATTAATAACCCAATTAAGTCAGGAAACCAATTACAATTGAATGATATATTAAAAGGGAAACTTCTATACCAAACATTTAACCTACAGCTTTCTTGCACATTTTTGACTGAATACCCAAGTAAATGTGCCGTGAGACTGGAAAGTTAAGACTTTTAGTATGCTACTAAACTAAGTGGGCCTCGTTGAGTCCCATGTTCACACGGGAGGGCTGGTCCCCCAATGCAATATTTCACCTCTCCACCAATTCCAATATTGGTGGTCAGTGGGGGAGGGGGCGCTTTCTGGAGCGCTAGTATGGGTGCTGTGGGCTGAAGGGACTGGTTTCCAGAGGGCTAGTATGGACATTGTGGGCCAAATAGATTCTTGAGGTGGCAGCTGAGTCACTCAAGCCTGATGTCCTGGCAGCTCACTAACGGCTGGTGGGCTGGCAGTTGACTCGCAGCTATTCCTTGAAATTCCATTTTAAGCAGGGTGCAAGGCCACCAAATCCAAGTGCAGTTTCTGACCACTTCAAGTAGGGTGCAAGGCCACTGAATTCAAATGCAGTTTCATACCACTTCAAGCAGTGTTCAAGGCCACCAAATTCAAGTGCAGTTTCATGCCATTTCAAGCAAGGTGCAAGGCCACCAAATTCAAGTGCAGTTTCATGCCACTTCAAGCAGGGTGCAAGGCCACCAAACTCGTGCAGTTTCATGCAACTTCATGCAGGGTGCAAGGCCACCACATTCAAATACAGTTTCATACCATATCAAGCAGGGTGAAACCATCATAAAACCATACAAAACGCCACATAAACACTCACAGTTCAGTAGACATTCAGTGTGTTCAGTTGATTTACAGCTCAGACAGATTCATGACCATGACCTCTCCCTCTCCCTCTCCCTCCCCCATCTTACAGAGAATGAGCCACACCCACACTTCCAGGTTTTATAACCCCTCCCCCTCCCACCGGAAGGGGCGTGACCTTCATGGAGTGATTGACAGGAGAGAGATTCTCAACATTTTTTAAACACTAGTAACACTTTTATTTTTCATTGATGGGAAGAATCCTCTGCACCTGATGAGTGTAGTGGGACTGAGTAAGATGGCCAAAAATCATAGCCGTAAGTGGTAGTGTTTTATCTAAAATCAATATACAGTGCAAACAGGAAGCTGTCAAGTTTAGACTTTTTATCATATGCCATTTCAAACCAACCACCACCGACAACCATTTGCTGTGCTTTATTTCATTTCAAACCAACCACCACCAACTACCATTTGTTGTGCTTTATTTCAAACCAACCACCACCAACAACCATTTGCTGTGCTTTAATTAAAACCAACCACCACCAACAACAACCATTTGCTGTGCTTGATTACAAACCAACCACCACCAACAACCATTTGCTGTGCTTGATTACAAACCAACCACCACCAACAACCATTTGCTGTGCTTGATTACAAACCAACCACCACCAACAACCATTTGCTATGCTTTATTTCAAACCAACCACATTTTCATTTTCAAACCACATTAAGGGCATTCAAGGTCAGTAAAACCACACTCACAGTTTGTTCAGTGTTATTCACCGTTCAGACTGAGGGACGTGACTCTCTCGCTCCCCCATCTTGCAGAGACTGACTGGGGCACTCAACACTTCTGGGTTTTATAGTCCATCCGGAAGGGTCGTGACATTCAGGAGAGTGAATCTCAACATTTTTTAAACACTAATAACTCTTTTATTTTTCATCTATGGGAAAAACCCTCTTGTCCTGCACAGCAGAGGGGGACTCTGAGTAAGATGGCCGATAATCACAGCCGTAAGTGGCAGCGTTTTTTTCTAAAATCAATAAGAGAATAACACAGTGGTCAAGATCAGACTTTTAGTAATATAGATTTGTCATATTTCAGAATTCAAAGTTAACAATATCACAGGATATCTGCATAAATAAGATAAATAATTGTTTTGAAATGTAATGATGGTTTTCCTACTTTATCGTTAGCGGGTGATCAGTCTCTTTTCATTTCTCTATTGATTCTACAGCATCTATTGATGAACAAATGGAGGTCACTATTTAGCCTCAACAAGACATGGATACACTAGTTCATTTTAGTACAAGGAACATCTTGTACACAAATGGTTGTCAGCTGTTTAATTGACTGGGAAGCTGATTACATTGCTGCACCTCAGGGCTAAGTGTACATACCTTAGTTTCAATGGTGTACATCAATAATATGGACAGATGCAAGGGGTATGATAAGTAGTTTGCATATCGTACAAGATTGATCATGTAAGATGTAGCGAAAATATCTGTTGACTGGTTAGTTGGGCAGAGAAGTGGAAAAGAATGTGAGATAATGAATCGAGGAAGACAAAACAAAGCAAAGGAATTTGTAAATATGAAGACACTGAGGTGTGTGGAGCAAGAGGAGAAATCTTAGAGAACCACAATTCACTGAATGTAGCAGGCACGACAGATTAAGTATTAAGATGTCATGTTTTTGTTCCTTTTATTGCTCAAAATATAAAATAGATGAGTAAAAAAAATTGGAAAGGAACTATATAAAATACAATTTATACCGGGAATAAAATACTGCATTCATTTGGGATCAGCACATAATGAAAAAGATGATAAATCTACAGCGTATGCATCATGCCAACCTCTAAAAGCACTTCATCCCAACGGACGTGAGAGCCTGCAGTCCATAGCCATAGGTCACCTTCTTCTTCTTGATTTTGGATATTATGGATGTTCTTTTAAAACAGGTGGGGATATCGTACCTTAGTAGAGCCAGGTTGAAAATATTCCCAAAAACTCCAGCCAGTTCGTCAGTGCAACTTTTAAGAACGCAGACAGATGCACAATTGGGGCTGGACCCGTTCAGATCTTGTGAAAGATCTTCTGACATCGGCCTTGGTGACTGTGATCATCTTGTCACCGGGGACTGTGGAGTCCAAAAAGATACATCACTGTCCTCCCTTTAAAAGCAGTGAGTTTGGCCAGGATGATGCATCGCTGTCACCTGAGCTATTCCTTTTATAGGAAGTTATGGTATGCAAGCCAAGACTTATTATGACCCTATATCGCTAGACTTGAATACCCAAGATATGATTCCCAATAGATTCCGGATCTCCTGGTTCATCCAAAGCTACTGGTTGGGGAACGCACTCCTTTACCAGTCGTTCCTTCCATTATATATTTCCTTATGAAGCCAGTAACAACCATGGCATACTCTTTCAGGTCCCATGCCGAGTCTTTAAGCATCATAGACAGGGCCAGCCTTAGGAGGTGTGGGGCCCAATTGGGAACAATTTTGGTGAGCCCCAGGTTCCCAGTCATAGAAATATAAATAAAGTCTATAATAAACTTTATATGTCTATGGTAGAATGGAAAGTAATTAAAATGTGCGCTTAAAAAGTGCCTGCGAGTTAATGGACCAAACAGATCTAAGCCACATTTTAATATAAAATTGCATACATGTAAGCCTACAGGTAACTAACAAAATGTGTAGATGACCTATGAAAAGTAAATAGTTACAATACCACTTGTTTTAGTGACTGTGAAATGAAAAAAAAGTGATTTAATTAACTAGATCCTGGAAAACCAATAACAAATGGCGAAAAACCAGTCCAGGCATGAAAATTTGGGCTTCAGCCCCATCCTACCGTGTGTGTGTGTGTGTGTGTGTGTGTGTGTGTGTGTGTGTGTGTGTGTGTGTGTGTGTGTGTGTGTGTGTGTGTGTGTGTGTGTGTGTGTGTGTGTGTGTGTGTGTGTGTGTGTGTGTGTGTGTGTGTGAAGGAGAAAATGGAGGGAGGCAGAGAAAGGAGGAAGGGAGGGAGAGAGGGGAAGGAGAAAAAGGAGAGAGAGGACCGGAGTCCAGGCGGATGGGTGTGAGCTGAGGCCGAGGTTTGTAAACGTTGCTCCAACCCCAGGCCCGGCCCTCCCTGTATTGTTCACCACGTCTCCCAGGGGTGGGGTGGAGAGGGGCTATGTGCGTGAAGCACGGCGACTGGAGGGACGGGAGAGCTGCCCTGGGACCATGAGGGAATGACCCACCTCCCCCTCTCCCACTTCTCCATTCCCCCTCACACCCCCCTTCCCGTCTACCCCTTTCTTCCCCTTCCACCCCTCTACTCTCTCTCCACCCCTCTCCCCCCCCTCCACCCGGGGTAGATCTACCCGAGCCGAGAGTAGATTACTCTGGTGAAGTACCCCCTTGGGCGTGGGGCCCAATTGGGAGCAATTGGTCCAATTGGCTTAAGGCTGGCCCTGATCATAGAAACATAGAAAAGTAGGTGCAGGAATAGATCATTCGAGCCAGCACTGCCATTCAATATGGTCATGGCTGATCATCTAAAATCAGTACCCTGTTCCAACTTTTACCCCATGTCCCTTGATTACTTTAGCCCTAAGAGCTAAATCTCTCTCTCATCATCCAGTCTACTGACACCAAACAGTTGCAAAGTCACTACACTGTCTCCACTGACCTTCTTTGTGCATCCTCACCACTGGAGCTGCGCTCGTCATTCGCTGCCGAGATGTAGGAAGAAGGAGCTCAGACGAGTGGTCTGATTTTCCAAAATGAGGGTGAGAGATGGAATGATAGGCACTTTGGATGGTGTTGTAATAATGGTTTGATCCTTGTGCTGCAGGAGACATGCTGGTGGTAATTTAGAAGTAACTTCTTCAAGCTAACCCTGTTGAAGTTCTTAGCTATGATAGGGAAGGTATTAAAAAGTGGAATAAGGCTAAGTAGCTTAAATTAACTGACATGAAGATGACAGGCCTAAATAACATCCTTTAGTATCCTATATTGCAGTGATTTGAATTCTATTCTCTTGGGATTACAAAATGGAGTATTACGAAGCGTGGTTAAAGCTAGATCAATTAATTATTCTATAAAAGATCAATAATTAGTTATTCACAACAGCTCCTCCTGTCTCCTGCCAATGAAGGAGATTAGTTCAGCACCCAGTCGTCATCTTCTTCTTGCGAATGAAACATAAACCAAAGGAATAGTTAGATCTCAAGCCGGGTGTTGAGCAGCCAGGTTGTTGTCTGGTTTGCACCCAGTGAAATTGCATGATGTTGTTTGCCCTGGGGTTATCACACGTATCACTAAATTTATGGCAGTGGAATATGAAAAAATTATCAAAATTGGATTTAATTCCATAATGCGAATTCACAGCAATATTTGATTCAGTCATGCAATCAGCTTGTATAGTGTTAAATAATAGCAAGGTATTTTTCTAGACAGCTTAAGAGACAGATACTGAAATTAACAAGTGTGCAAAAAGGTAATTACTTCCAAATCAATGTAAAATTAGAAGATAAATGAAACCCAATCTATTACAGTTTGAATTAATAACCTACCATAGTTATGTAAATAGAATGTATTATTTTTACTATATTATGCAGAGTATTCAAGTGTCTGCTGAGATGATGCAGTGATGAACAGAGCACTGTACAACATGGTATTTTCTGGCAACTCTATGACTCGATGAAGATCAAAGTTCTGATTTCCAGTTTCTGCTGACTTAATTGATCTTAGCCAATGCGAGTTTGGTTGTCATCAGTATCTATTGATTCAAGTATTAGCCAGAACCCTGTGTGGATAGTGATGTATCAACCTCAGCAAGAAACTGTGTATGAATTATTAGTGCATTGAATCTGATTTGGTTATGATGTCCATGCCTTTAAGTAATTTTGTTATATGGAGACATCATGAATGACGTAGTCACAAAGGAACTGTTTTTTAATTGGGGTTAGTTTTATTATTTTTTATTTTTTATTGCTCGGACCTAGTTTTGTTTGTACTGTCAATGGATTTATGGACATCCTACTGTCTGTTAACTTGAAAATTTGCTTGTCTTGATAATGTCTTCACATCAGGATCTAGACACATCATTGAAGCAAGGGCCAAAGGCTAGTGGTGAGAGGAGACAAAAGAGTGTCAGATAAGGAAAGAAGACAAGGTGTGAAATGAAGGGAGGGCTATGAGTGGAAGGAGACAGGGTAAGTTACGGTATGGTGGCGCAGCAGTAGTGTTGATGCCTTACAGCGAATGCAGTGCCGGAGACTCCGGTTCGATCCCGATTATGGGTGCTGTCTGTACGGAGTTTGTACGTTCTCCCCGTGGGTTCTTCGTTTCCTCCCACACTCCAAAGACGTACAGGTATGTAGGTTAATTGGCTTGGTAAAGGTAAAAATTGTCCATAGTGGGTATAGGATGGTGTTAATGTGGGGGGATCGCTGGTCGCCATGGACCCAGTGGGACAAAAGGGCCTGTTTCCACACTGTGTCTCTAAACTAAACTAAAAGTGAAATAGCAAACTTATCGGTGGGAGGGATGAGAGATGCACATACAGAAGAGGGGAAAGGATTGGGTTGAATGGGGATATTTCAGATCCATTCGGTATAAAATATTCCAGTCGTTAGGAAAATAATTTCCAGTCATTGCTATATCAGCAATGAGAGGGGTAGGGGTTTTATGAGGCCCACAGGTTCCACAAGTGGAGGACTGTAAAGGTGCTTAGTCTGACACACTGTAACCTTTACTAAAGCGTTTATTAAAGCACATGGTACACACGTCCCAGCACTGGCTGCATCCAGCCTACAGGCATACCGGGACCAAAATGGGAGGAAGCAAGGGGAGGATATCATAGTTATACTGATATGATGGGGCATGTTAATGGTGATGAGGTAGCTACATTATAGGTTGCATGCATAAACCATCTACAAGGACCATCTGCATTTGATAACCCAAATTTGTGTAATCTGTTTATAATAACATTGATGGTTGTTTCTTTTCATTCAATCTACATGCATGTGAAATATAAACACAAAGGCAAATCTTTTTCCATAATGTAATCCTCGACTTTGTATGTAAATCTTGTTAATTCTCGTTCAAGTAGCTTTAGTGCACGGTGGAATGGCAGAGACCCCCGGTTCAATTCTGGCTATGGGTGCTGTCTGTATGGAGTTTATACATTTTCCCCGTAACCTTGTGGGTTTTTTCCGAGATCTTTGGCTTCCTCCCACACTACAATGACGTGCAGGTTAGTAGGTTAATTGGCTTAGTATAAGTGTAAATTGTCCCGAGTATGTGTGGGACAGTGCGGGGATCACTGGTCAGTGCGAACTCAGTGGGCCGAAGGGCCTGTTTCCATGTGGTATCTCTAAACTAAAATAAATGCATATAAGGGGTATAAATTACGATTTGATTGGGTTGATAAAACCTCAATAGCTGTTTATTTCCTTAGTTCTATTTGACCTAGAATTTATCCCGCATAGTAACAAGATGACATAGAAACATAGAAAACAGGTGTAGAAAACAGGTGTAGGAGGAGGCCATTTGGCCCTTCGAGCCAGCACCCCATTCATTGTGTCCATGACTGATCATCCACAATCAGTAACCCGTGCCTGCCTTCTCCCCATATCACTTGATTCCACTAGCCCCTAGAGCTCGATCTAACTCTTTAAATTCATCCAGCGAATAGGCCTCTACTGCCTGTGACAGAGAATTCCACAAATTCACAACTCTCTGGGTGAAAACGTTTTTTTCTCATCTCAGTTTTAAATGGTCTTCCCTTTATTCTTAGACTGTGGCCCCTGGTTCTGGACTCCCCCAACATTGGGAACATTTTTCCTGCATCTCGCTTGTCCAGTCCTTTTATAATTTTATATGTTTCGAGAAGAGCACCTCTCATCCTTCTAAATTCCAGTGAATACAAGCCCAGTCTTTCCAATCTTTTCTCATATGACAGTCTTGCCATCTTGGAAATTAACTTTGTGAACCTATGCTGCACTGCCTCAATAGCAAGGATGTCCTTCCTCAAATTAGGAGACCAAAACTTCACACAATACTCCAAATGTGGTCTCACCAGGGTCTGTACAACTGCAGAAGGACATCATTACTCCTATACTTAAGTCCTCTCATTATGAAGGACAACATGCCAGTAGCTTTCTTCACTGCCTGCTGTACCTGCATGTTTACTTTCAGTGACTGGTGTACAAGGACACCCAGGTTTTGTTGCACTTCCCTTTTTCCTAATCCAACACCATTGAGATAATAATCTGCCTCTTGCCACCAAAGTGAATAAACTCAAATGTTTCTACATTATACTGCATCTGCCACGAATCTGCCCACTCACTCAACCTGTCCAATTCACCCTGCAACTTCTTAGCATCCTCTTCGCAATTCACACTGCCACCCAGCTTTGTGTCATCTGCAAATTTGCCAGTGTTACTTTTAATTCCATCATCCAAATCATTAATAAATATTGTAAATAGTTGCGGACCCAGCACTGAACCTTGCAGCACTCCACTCGCCACTGCCTGCCATTCTGACAGGGACCCGTTTATTCCTACTCTTTGTTTCCTGTCTGCCAACCAATTCTCTATCCATGTAATTACCATACCCGCAATACCATGTGCCCTAATTTTGCCCTCTAATCTCCTGTGTGGGACTATATCAGAGACAATGACATCTCTGTCAATGTAGGGAGATGAAGAGCTAGTTATTAAGCAGGAAATTAAGTGGTATACACACACCGGCCAGCACCAATTATGTTGAAGGGCACATGGTTGAGAGCTTCACAATCCTAAGTGTAAATATCACCAATGATTTTTCCTGGACCAACCATAATGAAGCTACAACCAAGGAAGCACAACATTGTCTCTACTTCCTCAGAGGAAGCTTGGCATGTCTCCAATGAGATGTGCCGTAAGAAGCATCCTATCCAGATGGTTCACAACTTGGTTTGGTAACAGGTCTGCCCAAGACCACAAACAATTGCAGAGTTGTGGATGTAGCCCAGTCCGCCACACAAACCAGCCTCACCTCCATTCATTCCGAGAGGCCCGGGGAGCCGTTGGCGAGAGGAGGTCTTACCTGGAGCTGTGAGTATAAAAACAGCGCGGGGTTTGCTTCTACAGAGGCCCGGGGAGCCGTTGGTGAGAGGAGGATTTACCTGGAGCTGTGAGTATAAAAACCCAAATCACCAACGTTCCATCTAACTTCCAGAGAAAGATTCTGATTCTGGTGGAAGCCTCTGATTGGTGGAAGAGGACCAGCAGAAGCAGCTGATTGGCTGATTGGCTTGTATTGTATTTGTATTGTAATTGTAAGGCTTTATTGTATTTGGATAAGGGGGACAATGAAGGCCAGGGCAGTTTACTGTTCTGGGTGTCAGATGTGGGAGGTCGTGTAGTCTGAGTGCCCTCCGGACGTCCACATCTGCGCAAGGTGCGTCGAGATGGAGGTCCTAAGGGACCGTGTCAGGAACCTGGAACAGCAACTCGATGACCTCTGTCTGCTCAGGGAGAGCGAGGAGGTCATAGAAAGGAGTTACAGGGAGGTGGTCACTCCAAGACCACGGGAGACAGAAAACTGGGTCACAGTTAGGAAGGGCAACGGGCAGAGGCAGGGACTGGTGAGTACCCCGGTGGCTGTACACCTTGGAAATAAGTACTCATGCTTGAGTAAGGGTGGGGAGACAGCCTACCTGGGGGCAACGACAGCGGCCGGGTCTCTGGCACAAAGACCGGTCCTGTTGCTCAGAAGGGTAAGGAAAAGAAGAGGATGGCAATTGTAATAGGGGACTCTATAGTCAGGGGGTCGGATAGGCGATTCTGTGGACGCAGACAGGAGTCCCGGATGGTAGTTTGCCTCCCTGGTGCCAGGGTCAGGGATGTGTCTGAACGTGTCCAAGAAATCCTGAAATGGGAGGGAGAGGAGCCTGAGGTTGTGGTGCATATAGGTACCACGACATAGGTAAAAAAAAAAGAGAAGAGGTCCTGAAAGAAGAATTTAGGGAGTTAGGTAGAGAGTTAAGGAGAAGGACTGCAAAGGTAACAATCTCAGGATTACTGCCTGTGCCACGCGACAGTGAGAGTAGGAATGGAGTGAGGTGGAGGATAAATGCGTGGATGAGGGACTGGTGCAGTGGGTATGGATTCAAGTTTCTGGATCATTGGGACTTCTTTTGGGGAAGGTGCGACCTGTACAGAAAGGATGGGTTGCACTTGAACTCAAGGGGGACGAATATCCTGGCGGGGAGATTTGCAAAGGCTACTGGGGAGATTTTAAACTAGTATGGTTGGGGGGAGGGACTCAAATTGGGAAAGCTAGCAGTCAGTGTGTGAAGCAGGTGGCAGAGAATGGTAGCACTCTGACCCTAAATGTAGGGGAGAGAGAAGAAAAAGAAAATAATCAGACAATAAGAGAGGGTGGGTTTCTTAAATGTGCATATTTTAATGCTAGGAGCATTGTAAGAAAGTGGATGAACTTAGAGCCTGGATTGACACCTGGAAGTATGATGTTGTGGCGATCAGTGAAACATGGTTGCAGGAGGGCTGTGATTGGAAACTAAATATTCCAGGATTTCGTTGCTTCAGGTGTGATAGAATTGGAGGGGCAAGAGGTGGAGGTGTTGCATTGCTTATCAGGAAAGATATTACAGCAGTGTTTTGGCAGGATAGATTAGAGGGCTCGTCTAGGGAGGCTATTTGGGTGGAACTGAGAAATGGGTAGCAACACTTATAGGGGTGTATTATAGACCGCCAAATGGGGAGTGAGAATTGGAAGAGCAAATATGTAAGGAGATAGCAGATATTAGTAGTAAGCACAAGGTAGTGATTGTGGGAGATTTCAATTTTCCACACATAGACTGGGAAACACATTCTGTAAATGGGCTGGATGGTTTGGAGTTTGTAAAATGTGTGCAGGATAGTTTTTTGCAACAATACATAGAAGTACCTACTAGAGAAGGGGCGGTAACTGGACCTCCTGTTAGGAAATGAGATGGGTCAGGTGGCAGAGGTATGCGTTGGGGAACAGTTTGGGTCCAGTGATCACAATACCATTAGTTTCAATATAATTATGGAGAGGGACAAAACTGGACCTAGGGTTGAGATTTTTGATTGGAGAAAGGCTAACTTTGAGGAGATGCGAAAGGATTTAAAAGGAGTAAATTGGGACAGTTTGTTTTATGGGAAAGATGTGGAAGAGAAATGGAGTACATTTAAAGGTGAAATTTTAAGAGTACAGAAACTTTATGTCCCTGTTCGGTTGAAAGGAAATCGTAAAAATTGTAAAGAGCCATGGTTTTCAAGGGAAATTGGACACTTGGTTCGGAAAAAGAGGGAGATCTACAATAATTATAGGCAGCATGGAGTAAATGAGGTGCTTGAGGAGTATAAAGAATGTAAAAAGAATCTTAAGAAAGAAATTAGAAAAGCTAAAAGAAGATATGAGGTTGCTTTGGCAAGTAAGGTAAAAGTAAATCCGAAGGTTTTCTACCGTTATATTAATAGCAAAAGGATAACGAGGGATAAAATTGGTCCATTAGAGAGTCAGAGTGGACAACTATCTGCAGAGCCAAAAGAGATGGGGGAGATATTGAACAGTTTCTTTTCTTCGGTATTCACCAAGGAGAAGGATATTGAATTAGGTGAGGTAAGGGAAACAAGTAGAGTAGCTATGGAAACTATGAGGATCAAAGAAGAGGAAGTACTGACACTTTTGAGAAATATAAAAGTGGATAAGTCTCCAGGTCCGGACAGGATATTCCCTAGGACATTGAGGGAAGTTAGTGTAGAAATAGCAGGGGCTATGGCAGAAATATTTCAAATGTCATTAGAAACGGGAATAGTGCCGGAGGATTGGCGTACTGCGCATGTTGTTCCATTGTTTAAAAAGGGGTCTAAGAGTAAACCTAGCAATTATAGACCTGTTAGTTTGACGTCAGTGGTGGGCAAATTAATGGAAATAATACTTAGAGATAATATATATAAGCATCTGGATAAACAGGGTCTGATTAGGAACAGTCAACATGGATTTGTGCCTGGAAGGTCTTGTTTAACTAATCTTCTTGAATTTTTTGAAGATGTTACACGGGAAATTGATGAGGGTAACACAGTGGATGTTGTGTATATGGACTTCAGTAAGGCCTTTGACAAGGTTCCTCATGGAAGGTTGGTTAAGAAGGTTCAATGGTTGGGTATTAATGGTGGAGTAGCAAGATAGATTCAACAGTGGCTGAATGGGAGATGCAGAGAGTAATGGTGGATGGTTGTTTGTCAGGTTGGAGGCCAGTGACGAGTGGGGTGCCACAGGGATCTGTGTTGGGTCCACTGTTGTTTGTCATGTACATCAATGATCTGGATGATGGGGTGGTAAATTGGATTAGTAAGTATGCAGATGATACTAAGATAGGTGGGGTTGCGGGTAATGAAGTAGAGTTTCAAAGTCTACAGAGAGATTTATGCCAGTTGGAAGAGTGGGCTGAAAGATGGCAGATGGAGTTTAATGCTGATAAGTGTGAGGTGCTACATCTTGGCAGGACAAATCAAAATAGGACGTACATGGTAAATGGTAGGGAATTGAAGAATGTAGGTGAACAGATGGATCTTGGAATAACTGTGCACAGTTCCCTGAAAGTGGAATCTCATGTAGATAGGGTGGTAAAGAAAGCTTTTGGTGTGCTGGCCTTTATAAATCAGAGCATTGAGTATAGAAGTTGGGATGTAATGTTAAAATTGTACAAGGCATTGGTGAGGCCAATTCTGGAGTATGGTGTACAATTTTGGTCGCCTAATTATAGGAAGGATGTCAACAAAATAGTGAGAGTACAGAGGAGATTTACTAGAATGTTGCCTGGGTTTCAGCAACTAAGTTACAGAGAAAGGTTGAACAAGTTAGGGCTTTATTCTTTGGAGCGCAGAAGGTTAAGGGGGGACTTGATAGAGGTTTTTAAAATGATGAGAGGGATAGACAGAGTTGACGTGGAAAAGCTTTTCCCACTGAGAGTAGGGAAGATTCAAACAAGGGGACATGACATGAGAATTAAGGGACTGAAGTTTAGGGGTAACATGAGGGGGAACTTCTTTACTCAGAGAGTGGTAGCTGTGTGGAATGAGCTTCCAGTGAAGGTGGTGGAGGCAGGTTCGTTTTTATCATTTAAAAATAAATTGGATAGTTATATGGATGGGAAGGGAATGGAGGGTTATGGTCTGAGCGCAGGTATATGAGACTAGGGGAGATTATGTGTTCGGCACGGACTAGAAGGGTCGAGGGCCTGTTTCCGTGCTGTAATTGTTATATGGTTATATTCCATGTACACTTTATTGTCACATGTACCGAGTACAGTGAAAAGGATTTTGTTGCATGCTATCCAGTAAGAGGAAAGACTACACAGGATTATAATCAAGCTGTCCACAATGTACATATACAAGATAAAGGGAATGATGATTAACCTCTTTTGCAGCCTCTCCAGTGCCAGCACATCCTTCCTCGGATGTGTGGCCCTAAACTGCTCATAATACTCCAAATGTAGTTTGACTAGTGCATTATAAAGCCTCAGCATTACATCCATGTTTTGTATTGTAGTCCTCTCGAAATAAATGCTAGCATTGCATTTGCCTTCCTTACAGCTGATTCAACTTACAAATTAACTTTATGGGAATTCTGCACCAATATTCCCAAGTCCCTTGCAACTCCGATTTCTGAATTCTCTCCCCATTTAGACAATAGGCTACATCTTTATTCCTACTAACAAAATGAACTCCCAACCTACCTAAATGTGGCGCTAGCACCTTTTTTATCTGTACATTCTCTGTTGTTATAAGATCACAAGGTCATAGGTGATAGGAGTAGAATTAGGGCATTAGGCCCATCAAGTCTACTCCATCATTCAATCATGGCTGATCTATCTTTCCCTCCTAACCCCATTGTCCTGCCTTCTTCCCATAACCTCTGACACCTGTATTAATCAAGAATCAATCTATCTCTGCCTTTAAAAACATCCATTGACTTGGCCTCCATAGCCTTCTGCGTTATAAGGCTATAACGCTGTTACACTATATTCTGCACTCTGTTTTCTGTTTGCACTGCCCGTGCTTGTGTATGGGGCTTGATTGTACTCAAGTGTGGTTTGATTTGACTGCAAAGCTGCAGATTTACTGTAAATCTGCACACGTGACGATAATAATCCAATACCAACTCCAAAATCAATAATTTTAGCTCCATCTTTTCACCATTTTTGTTGCAATCTAATAACAGAACCTAAATCAACTTAATTATCAACTGAAGCAGAAATACAGAGAAGAGATCTATTAAAACTGACCTTTGCATTCATATATGACAATAAGGCAGTAGTCCATTTTCCATCTCTTGATTTTTATTTCCATTGACATGAGCACAATAAAGATATGCCCCCATCAACTCTTAATTACCTTTGTAAATTACAATTTGAAACAAAAGCTCTTATTTCATTCATTTGGGGATTTGGCTCCATCAGCGCTAGTGTTTTTTATGAATCACTATCAAGTGACCATTCCTCATATTAAAATTCACATTGAACCAATTATTCCCTTTTCTTAGGAATTGTGTGAGGGTAAATATTGGCAAGGATACTGGACAAACCTTCCTTCTGTTCAAAATAAGATATGAAATCTTTTACATTTGCCTAAAACCAGATTACAGTTCAAAATATCATCTAAAAGGTGTAACCCCTAATGTTACTGTATTCCCTCAATACTGCACAACGTATTAGTCTAGATTTTATTCTTACTCGACCCACTATCTACTAATTCAAACGTGCCAGTTCTGGCAACAGAGACTCGGTCAACATGCAGTTCAAAGTGATTGTATTAAACATGCAAACAGGCTGCTCATTCCTGGTTTGTAAAAAAGATATCCATAACAATTACTGTACAAGAAATCCCACTGGCAATCTGCCAGGCCGCCTTTTATAACCTGGACAGGTTCATGGAGCAGTAATGAGATTTTCCCAACTCTATGCAGACTGAAGTCTACTTCTTGCACACTTGATAGAAGAACAAACCTACAAGGTTTAAATGCCCCTGTCCCACTTAGGAAACCTGAACTGAAACCTCTGGAGACTTTGCGCTCCACCCAAGGATTCCGTGCGGTTCCCGGAGTTTGCAGGTAGGGAGACTGACAAAATAAAACACGTGTGCGTGTGCGTGTGCGCGTGTGTGTACATGCAGAGCCAGAGTAATGAAATTGTTATGTAATTTCCATTCAGTCTACAAGTGACGTGAAGCTTCCATTTGTTTACCAGTTTACCTCTCTATCCCATGCACTCTTTCCCTTCATGGTTTTCTGCACTGTTACAATGAAGGCCAACGTGAGGTCCTGGAAAAAGCCTCTCATCTTCTGTACAGCCACTTCCCTGCCTCTGGATTTAACATTGAATTCAAGGTTTTCAGATGGACAATTCTTCCTCCTCATCAAAATTTCTCGGGCCTGCTGCAAGATTATCCATGTGAAATAGTAACAGTGTTTCTCCCGCAATGCTCACTGCCTAAATTGCTGGGGTTTTCCAGTAATCTCCCTTTGATTTCACGTTTTGATGTCAGCTTTGATCTGCATATCGCAGTTATCTTTGTATCTTTATCCATTTTCTCACATTGATCTATTAATCTGTTGTGGCTATTAATTGGCCTCGACTATCAGCAATGTTCCCTCTATTTTATGCATCCCTCTAGTACTCTCTAAGCAGTTTAAGATGAATATGTTTCCACTCTTTCCCAGTTCTGATTAAGGATTGTTGATCGAAAATGCTGAATTCATCTCCTTCAACAGATGCGGCCTGACCTGGTGAGTTTTTCCAGCATTTTCAGTTTTTATTCCTTACTCTTGACATCATCATCATCATCGCAAGATCTGTATATTCCATTTTTAAATAAACATTTGCATGTATTAGGCTGAATTTTAACTCTATCAATTTGTGAAAGGTTATATACATTATTTGATTTGCAATAAACCTACCGCTATGCCAGCCCACTGCTAATAAAATGTTATTTATTTTGTCAAATAGCACTTTGTCTTTTAAATTGCTTTATATGCATTAATAATAGCTCAGTACCTCACCCTATAATCCAACAAAATGACCATTTGGATTGCTCATAAGACAAATCAAGATCTAATTGAGCAAGATAGTGAGACTATGTCCACCCATAATACCTGAAAATGCTAATCGAATGGTGTAAACTCTAACCATTAGGTATATACCATGATATTATGGATCATAAGAGTGAAGCTTTCGGTGGCTTTGAGCCATCCTATCTTGGCACTGATGGAATATGGAAAATTTCACTTCCATCTGTTCCAAACCAGATTACTCACTGAATAACTTAAGACGATAGAAAAATTAATGAAGCAAAAAAAGCTATGACAGTTCCAGTTTAACAACAGCCAACTATAGATATTTATAAATCAGAGTTTATATCTGCCACTGTCTATGTGAGTTTTGATAATGTCACTTCATTATTTCTAATTACTGGCAAGCTGGTAGTATATTCTGAAAATTTGTTGCACGCTCTGGGAAATATATTTGCACAGAAAAGACTTGCTGTCTAATCCGAGGAAATGGGAATATTATTCAAATGAAATTGCATGCATTATGTGTAAATTAATTTAGACCTTATTTAGTTTTATTTTCCTCTTCAATACCAATCTTTCATGCTATAACAATGGAACATTATTTATTATACATGGATGATTCCAGTAATTTAATTGATCTAAGCAAAGGACGCATAGCCGAGTACTTCATAGCTTTATTTCTTTCTTCAGCACCGGAGTCTTATTTAGGAGTATGAAACAACATTGGACAAGGAATAATTCATAAGAAATGAAATTGTGGTTATGTTTATCTATTCCCCTCCGCACCAGCCCCACCCCGCCTGCCCCCCTCAATGACAGTTATTTAAAGTTACAATTTCTCCCACACAGATTCACATTACCTATGTAAATCTCTCTTAGTTTATTATGCCCAGAGTTCTGGTGTGCAGTGTCAAGTTAACACCACAGTACTAAAATTGCTGGTGTGCATCAGTGTAAAACAAATCTCCCAGTATAACATAAGCTTTTTTTTGCACTCTAGAAAATGCAACAGATTAAATCATGAAACATCAATTCCATTGAATTGCTAATATGCAATAAAAAATATCTACCATATACACTTATTCAGGGGTGGCACAGTGGTGCAGCGTTAGCGTTGATGTCTTACAGTACCAGACACCCGGGTTCAATCCTGACTATGGGTGCTGTTTTTACAGAATTTGGACATTCTCCCTGTGACCACGCAATTTTCCCGGGTGCTCTGGTCTCCTCCAACTAACCAAAGACATATAGGTTAGTAGGTCTGAAGAAGGGTTTCGGCCCGAAACGTTGCGTATTTCCTTCGCTCCATAGATGCTGCTGCATCCGCTGAGTTTCTCCAGCATTTTTGTGTACCTTCGATTTTCCAGCATCTGCAGTTCCTTCTTAATCACATAGGTTTGTAGGTTAATTGGCTTCGGTAAAATTGTAAATTGTCCCTGATGTGTATGGTAGTGTCAGTGTGTAAACGGGGTGATTGCTGGTCGGTGTGGTCATAGTGGTCCAAAGGACCTGTTTCCGCACTGTATTTCTAAAGGCATAAGTTTATGTTCATAATTTCTAGGAGTAGAATTAGGCTATTTGGCCCATCTATCTTTAGATCTCCTTTCTAAAGGTATGTCCTTTTATTCAGAGGCTATGACCTCTGTTCCTAGCATCTCCGACTAGTGGATGTCTAAAGTCTACAGTATTTGTGAAAACAAAGAGAGCAAATGCAATACATCTTATCCCATTAGGTACCCAGACATGGCGTCGAAGGACGAGAAGCTGAAGCAACGAAGTGGAAGCCAAATAACAGAATGTAAACAAAGCCGAAACACCAACTAACTGAAAGGGTGGGACGCCTAAAAGCCAACTAACCGAAAGGGCGGGACACCTAAAAGCCAACAAACCGAAAGGGGGCGTCGCCTAAGAGCAAACTCACCAAATGGCCACTCTACCGAAATGCCACCTACCCTAAAGGCTGCGGCACCTACAAGCCAACGAACCGAATGCCGCTCAACAGAAAATTCAAATAACGGACATGACATTGCCGGGGGATGGGACTTGTCAGCGATTGGTCCAGAATCTGAATCCGAGCACCAAGTTGTAAGCAGCCGAAGGTGCGCATCCCTCGGGACAGCCCCCACTCTCCCACAGCCACCCTCCACCTCGTCTCCCCTGTGCAGCCGCACTGTGATGGGCTGTGGGTTGGGTGGAGCGGAGGTGTGGGACAGGCCGATCCCTCCGCCCACCCCGAGTCACTGACACCAGTGCACCGCCATCGGACTCCAAACCCACACCAGAGTGATTCCACCATTCCCTCCGACCTCCAGACCCTGACACCCACACAGGGTGATTCACCCCCCACCCTAGCTGCGGGGACAGATGGCTCGGGGCACAGTAAATCACTTTTAAAACATGGGGGGGGGTTACACATTCCCTGGCGGGCCGATGACAAGTGTGCATGACAATTAACCATTTTATCTCCTCCCACTCCACACCCTCCCCTTTGACACCAAGAAGCACATTTTAATTATTATCGTCTGGTTGCCTGCGGAACGCACACAAGCTCCCACGCACAAAACACCAGATAATCTGTAAACTGTTTTAACCGAAGATGGACGCAAAAAGCTGGAGTAACTCAGTGGAACAGGCAGCATCTTTGGAGAGAAGGAATGGGTGACGTTTTGTGTCGAGACCATTCTTCAGACCTGATGATTCTCGATCCGAAATGCCACCCATTCCTTCTCTCCAGAGATGCTGCCTGTCCCACTGAGTTACTCCAGAATTTTGTGTCTATCTTTGGTGTGACAGTTGACTCATTTCATTGGCTTCATGTATTGCGCGCATTGAAGAGACGCTTTACATGCCGCTTGCATCTATTCAACCAAGTGCGCTCTTAATGAAATCTCACATCTTTGCGAGGGAGGGATGGAATGGATGTGACCACCAGCTAAAGCAAAGGCATAGTTAGGACAGGGAAATAATCCCACCACTTAAATAACCAGGTTCCCGAATGCAAGAACTATTTATACATTTCGGGTAGGTGGCGTTTCAGCAGAGCGGCCATTAGGTGAGTTTGCTTTTAGGCGACGCAGCCTTTCAGTTAGTTGGCTTTTACATGTCCCGCCCTTTCGGTTAGTTGGCGTTTCCGCTTCGTACGCTTCCGCTTATTTGGCATTTCGGCTTTGTTTCCATTTGGTTACTAGACTAAGTGGGACCCGTTGAGTCCCAGCATCACACGGGAGGGCAGGTCACCAACGCAATATTCCACCTCTCCATCAATTCCAATATTGCTCGTCAATGGGGGGGGGGGGGGGGGGGGGGGTTCTGTTGCGCCAGTATGGTTGTTGCGGGCCGAAGGTACTGGTTTCCAGAGGGCTCGTATAGACATTGTGGGCCAAATGGATTCTTGGGCTGGCAGCCAACTGTTGCAACGATTTTAAAAGCCAAGCCAAGGCAAACAATTTGGCTGCAGCCACCCGACAACCAAAATTCATTTTGTGAACACAAACTTTAAAAAAGGGCGAGGCAAACAATTGGGCTGCAGCCACCCGACAACCAAATTACATTTTGTGAACACAAACTTTTTAAAAAGGCGAGGCAAACAAGTGGGCTGCAGTCACTTAACAGCCGCATCGAGGGGACTCACCGTGGAGTAGACGTGCGTTCAGTGTTATTTGCAGCTCAGAGTGCTGTGACCCTCTCGCTTCCTGGGTCTGGCAGAGACTGAGTGAGGGACTACACTTCCAGGTTTTATAGTCCCTCTCCCCTGCCACCAATGGGGACAGCAGAGAGAATGGCGATTAAAAAAAAAAAAACATAAATATCTCTCTTATCTTTCATCGACAGGAGAAATCCGGAAGGCACAGGGGGGCTCTGAGCGAGGTTGCCAAAAATGACGGCTGTAGGTGCGGCGTTCTCTTGGAAATCGCAACACAGTGGGCCAAAAGCGGTCAAGATCAGACTTTTAGTAATATAGATTTGGCTTCCACTTCGTTGCTTCGGCTTCTCGTCCTTCGACGCCATGTCTGCACATGATCCCAATAAGCTGTATAAGCTAAAGATATTCTGGAAAGCAAAATAAAATGTCAAGTTCAAATTTAATATTTGCACCCAGATTTGAGTTACATCCAATGACCTTCCCTCCATTGAAAGTTCAAAAGTGGGGATGTTCTCTGAAGATTTAATTCCATTCGCGATGACACAGAAAATGAAGCATTGCAATCCTTGATGCAGCAAGACCTCAACACATTTAGGTCAGGCATAAGTGGCTAAAATATTTACATCAAACAAGTGACAGATAATGATCATATCTTTGAAGAAAAAGTCTGGCCACTTTTATTTAACATTTAATAGAATTACTATTGCCAGTTGCCATTAACTGAGGATAATTGTCCAAACTCTTAATGGGACTAGCTACTGTGGCTACATAGATAGATTGAAGGCTAGATGTCCTGTAATAAATGACTCAAATTTTGATTCATATCCCTCTCACTATCTACAAGCCAGGAGCGTGCTGGAATAATTTCTTCTTGCTGAATAAATTCAGCTCCAAATAAAGCAATTTGATACCATCTAGCACAAAATCTACAGTGCATCAGAAAGTATTCAGACCCCTTCACATTTTGTTACATTCTGAAATGGATTAAATTCATTTTTTTTAATCATCAATCTACACACAATCCCCCATAATAAAAAAGTGAAAACAGGTGTTTAGAAATTTTTGCAAAGTAATTAAAAAGAAATAACTGAAATATCACATTTACATAAGTATTCAGACCCTTTACTCAGTACTTTGTTGACACACCGTTGGCATCGATTACAGCCTCAAGTCTTCTTGGGTATAACGTTACAAGCTTGGCACACCTGTATTTGGGTAATTTCTCCCATTGTTCTCTGAAGATCCTCTCAAGCTCTGTCCGGTTGGATGGGGAGCGTCGATGCACAGCTATTTTCAGGTCCCTCCAGAGATGTTCGATCGGGTTCAAGTCCAGGCTCTGGCTGGGCCACTCAAGGACATTCACAGACGTGTCACAAAGCCACTCCTGCATTGTGTTGGCTGTGTGTTTAGGGTCGTTGTCTTGTTGGAAGGTGAACCTCCGCCCCAGTCTGAGGTCCTGAATGCTCTGGAGCAGGTTTTCATCAAGGATCTCTCTGTACTTTGCTCCGTTCATCTTTCCCCTGCTGAAAAACATACCCATAGCATGATGCTGCCACCACCATGCTTCACCATACGTATGGTATTGGCCAGGTGATGATGGATGCCTGGTTTCCTCCAGACGTGACGCTTGGCTTTCAGGCCAAAGAGTTCAATCGTGATTTCATCAGACCAGAGATTCGTGTTTCTCATGGTCTGAGATTCCTTTAGGTGCCTTTAGGCAAACTCCAAGCGGGCTGTCATGTGCCTTTTACTGAGTGGCTTCCGTCTAGCCACTCCACAGGCCTGATTGGTGGAGTCCTGCAGATATAGTTGTTCTTCTGGAAGGTTGTCCCATCTCCATAGAGGAACCCTGGAGCTCTGTCAGAGTGACCATTGGGTTTTTGGTCACCTCTCTGACCAAGGCCCTTCTGCCCCGATTGCTCAGTTTGGCTGGGCGGGATGAAGAATGACGGGACCTGTAATGCTGCAGAAATTGTTTTATACCCTTCCCCAGAACTGTGTCGCGACAGCAATCATGTCTCAGAGGTCAACGGACAATTCCTTTGTCTTCATGGCTTGGTTTTTGCACTGTCAACTGTGGGTCCTTATATAGACAGGTGTGTGCCTTTCCAAATCATGTTCAATCAATTTAATTTACCACTAGTGGACTCCAATCAAGTTGCAGAAACATCTCAAGGATAATCAATGGAAACGGGATGCACTGAAGCTCAATTTTGAGTGTCATAGCAAAGGATCTGAAGACTTATGCAAATGTGATATTTCAGTTATTTCTTTTTAATTACTTTGCAAAAACTTCTAAACATCAGTTTTTTCTTCTTCATTCTGGGGTATTGTGTGTAGATTGATGATAAAAAAAAATGAATCCATTGTAAAATAAAGCTGTAACGTAACAAAATGTGGAAAAAGGTGAAGAGGTCTGAATACTTTCAGTATGTGGTTACTGCACTGTATGTGGCTGCTGTGTGTTCATCTGTAAGATGCATTGCAGTCTCCTACCCAGGCTTTTATTTTAAACCACTACCTCCAACGTCAGTACTTCTATTATTAATAAAGACATCTTCTTAGCCCCCTCCCCCTCGGTCATGGTTTGCCATGGGTGTCTCCAGGGTTGGAGGATGCCTGTGCATGACTTTGTTTAACGTGGAGAGACTGGTGCACAGACAGCCACAATACGGTCCTTGACAGATCTGGGTCAGGATCCAGTAGCATGGAGTCCAAGACGACCAGAGACCCTTTTCTGCTGCAGCCTTCATCCGCCTTCCCTGCCATTGTGATGTCCCACTAAGGACAGCCATCATCCTCTGTCTGTTCCATCATTGAGATCTTGGTTGGATTGCTCCTTGTCAGAGTCCTTCCCCTCGATCTAGGTGGCCCTACCAGGAGCATAGCTCCAGGATCTCAGGACCACACAAGCTTCTCCACCACGACAAGGTGACAATCCACGGAGAAGTAATAAAGACAATGACAGAGGATTCAAAGGAACAGTGAAGTCCTTGCTTAGTCACAACCCATCCTGATATGAACATCTGCTGCCATACATGATGATGAGACAAACATCCTGGAAATGTCTGCTTGGTGCTGAGGGAGTTACTTCAAACCCAGAATTGAAGCAATTTAAGAAAGTAGCTCATCATTACATTTTCAAGGGATGACAGATGGGCAATAAATGATTGCTTGCAACCCAAGTGAAATGCCACAAAATGATCTTTGTACCTGAAATTGAAGAGTAAATTGTAATAAAACAGTTGAAGTTCCACTTTTGTGCAGTATTATTTAAAGCCACCTCGTGGTAATACACCAATTATGAGCATAAAGCATTTTCCGATCAAAGAATATTGCCAAATTAGACGATGACCAGATTGCATGCATGCAGGTGGCTCAGAAATCATCTCAAAACATAATTCACAAATAATCCACAGAACAGGACAAGAAGTATATTGTTTTCGAACGATTACCACAGCCAGCATATTACAACATGGTGTCAGAAAATGGATTCAGCATATCAGATTGACTAAGTATGGTTTCACTTGATGACCATGAGGCTTGCATAGGCATGCATTGGTATTGGCTCAGATTTATTGTCATTGTCTCAATTTCAACGAAATGAATTTCCCTTACAGGCAGTATCAAAAAAAAATTCACAAAAAATCCACAGAACAGGACAAGAAATAAAATTGTAATTGAAATTCGACACGAAAGTTACAACACAGCCAGTGAGGATGGCACCATAGTCCACATGGTGTCAGAACCTGCCCGATTCAGCCCTCATCAGATTGACGCCGAAGTACGGTGGCATCCTTTCAGCGGCCTTGTAACGATCAGCCGCCTCCCGCTGCCGGTGTCTGCAGCTCCTGTCCACACAGTTCTGTCCATCAGCGCCGCCCGCGTTGGGAGCTGCTCCATGATGTCATGCAGCACGTCCAGCATTTGAACTAGGAAGATGTTTCAGCGCTGTTTGGGTTCATTCCTCCAGGTAGGAGGCCGCTGTGGGGGGAGGGGGGTGCTGATAGCCTTGATATAGTCGCGTCCTCACCAGGAAAGTGGACGGTAGACCGTGCCCTCTTCCCCCACACAAAAACACAACTCCAAAAAAAACCGATGCATAAACCGGGCTGTAGGTGGAGGCTGTGGCACAGCGCCAGAAGCACGCCTAGATTTGCTAGAATTGCTGATTTCATTGGAAAGTGATACATCACTCCATCTTCGATGTTGCAAGAACACCTGATTTGCTTTTCTTTCATTAGACATCACTTATCTTCATGTTGGAGGAAGGAGTTAGACTTTATTTCAGTCTTTAGAGATACAGCGTGGAAACAGGCCCCTCGGCCCACCGAGTCCATGCTGACCAGCGATCACCCTGTACACTAACATTATCCCACACACTATCCTACACACTAGGGATAATACTGAAACTAATTTACCTACAAACCTGTACGTCTTTGGAGTGTGGGAGGAAACTGGAGCACCCAGAGAAAGCCCATGCAGTCACAGGGAGAACGTTCAAGCTCAGTACAGACAGCATCCTTAGTCAGGGTCGAACAGGGGTCT
Source organism: Leucoraja erinaceus (assembly GCF_028641065.1). Taxonomy (NCBI): domain Eukaryota; kingdom Metazoa; phylum Chordata; class Chondrichthyes; order Rajiformes; family Rajidae; genus Leucoraja; species Leucoraja erinaceus. The sequence continues at coordinate 89,474,014 of NC_073379.1, forward strand.
CTAGTGCACTATGGCAGCAACTCTACCTCTGCACCATTGTGCCATCACAAAGTTGTCAAGATTCCCTCAGCAGTCAGACTTTGAGTGAATTAACGTACTGAATGGGTGGAAGCTACAGAAAGAGAACATTGTGTCCAAGTTGGGTTGGAGATGGTTAATAAAAAAGAGAACATGAAAGTGAGGGTGGTTATTGAGGCAGATTATGCCACCAAACAATCAAGCCTACCACTGGAACCCTGAAGAGATACTTTAAGCCTTTGACAATCACTGCGACCTTTATGTAATGCGAAGGTGAGCAGATTCAGTATTTCAGGTGATGTTACATGACTGTAGAAACAATTGACACAAACCTGACTAGGATCAGAGTTGTCATTTGCAAACTATCATTTGAGTAAAAATGGCATTGGTCCATTGTCAGCGCACATAGCAATTAAACACACTTGACTCTCTCGAGAACTTATGGGGTTCAGTGGTCCTTGACCGTTTGAATGTGCAATTAAGGGATGCAGTGTCTATTGTTCCTCAATGTACTAATCTATGTTGCACAAAAAGATATTTCATGCCATAGTGAGTGGGTGTATTAATATGAATCTACAGTAGATTCATTCAAATGAAAATACTATGATAGCAATGCCAAAATTAATTAATTTCTATAAAAACCTGTTACGAAACAGATGGTCATAAAATTGCACAAATCTCAGGCAAAACAATGAGTAGTCAGAGAGCTCAAACATCCTGAAGCAAACTGAAAGTTAATATGTTGTTTTATTCCTAATGCTGTCATGTATTTCTTTTAAGTATAGCTGCAAATTGTAACACAAGTTGGCACAGCAATTTCTCATGATCTAATTGTACTGCTCTGACTGCTACTCATACCAAAACTTTACCTGGACTTTACTGAGCTGTTGGATGCCACAATGCACTCAGCCACTTCTGGGATTGTGGTTCATTATATCCTCAAGATAGGTTTAGAACAAAAAAAGAGAGAGGAGATAGAGAGTGAGGATAAATGATGCATTTGATGATCAGTTGGTGGGATATAACAAATTGTATTCTCCAAATTTGGCTTTTCACTCTTTCTATAGTTTAGTTTAGTTTATTGTCATATGTACCGAGGTACAGTGAAAGCTTTTTTGTTGTGTGCTATCCAGTTAGCAGGAAGACTATATGTGATTACAATCGTGCCATCCACAGTGTACAAATACAGGATAAAGTGAATACCGTTTAGTGCAGGATAAAGTACACAAAGACCAATTACAGATTGTCCGAGCATCTCCAAAGAGGTAGATGGCACATCAGGAATGCTCTCTCATTGGTGGTAGGATGGTGCAGTTGCCTGGTAACAGATGGGAAGAAACTGTACCTGAATCTGGAGGTGTGCGGTTTCACACTTCAGTACCTCGTGCCTGATGAGAGAGGGGAGATGAGGGAGTGTCCAGTGTGAGACCCATCCAGTGATAATGCTGCTGGCAGCATGAAGTGTAGATGGAGTCAATAGAAGGTTGGTTGGTTTGTGTGATGGTCTGGGATGCGTCCACAATTCAATGCAATTTCTTGCCGTCTTGGATGGAGCTGTGATGCATCCCGATAAATTGCTTTCTACGGCCATCTGTAGGTTGGTAAATGACTTATGTAAGAGTCAAGAGCTACGAGTTCACATTGCATCCCACATTCAGCCAGAAGGCTCAGTAAGCTGTGCTGATAGGGCCTTGAAGCTTTCAAGGGAAGTGGATTAAGTGGCTGCACAAAACAATGTCATTGCTGAGATGTGTGAAGACAGTCATGTTAGACAAAGAAATTAGAACATTTGGGTGGATATCCTGTTGCCCTGAGATTGTTGGTGACCTGTAGTGTTTGCATGGCCTGGATGCAGCCTAACATCAGGATTCCAGCTGCCTACACTGCAGTACAGCACAGCACAGAGGTTTTCTGTGCAATGACAGCTTGCTGCACTCACACAATAGCTTTGACAGCTGGTGAGGCCCTGTCCTCAGGTTCACTGGCTAACAAGGCTGTCACAGTTATTGAATGTTTGCAAATGTCTTTGACGTTCACAATTATCCCTTTACGCATGGGACCATCACAAACAAATTAATATCATAAATAATAAAACACAAGCAATTAATAGTCTACAGGTCACCACTGATCACAATGAACCAGCCACGTTAATATTGTCTTGCTTGTATGTAGGCACAGGCTGAGTATCTCCAACAGCAGAGATGCTGCTGTTGTGCCTTCACTCATGTCCTCCATATCAGGATGCGCCTGACCCAAGAACTCCAGTAGCAAATGAGCAGTCAGAGTGGAACCATCAATAACAATTTGTTTATTCCTGCTGCATTGGTTGCTGTTAGGAGAAGACATTAGTTGAAGCGTTAGGCACATAAATGGCATGTAAGATCTTCACTGAGGTTATCAAGCAATACAATTGCCATTCTTTTCTGACTGTATTTCCTATTGCAAGCTTCAATGCCTTTACTAAGATGGTAACAAGTTAATGTAGGCTAAACTGGACAATGGTACCTGAGACACTATAATGGCCACTTTGAAGATCATTGAGCACATAAAGCACTCAGGTAAAGGCATGAAAGAAAAAAAAACAATCATGCAATTATGACTATCAATCTCCTAAAAGAGGTGAGGAGACACTAGGCTCTCTCTATAAACTTTTTTTCCCTTCTTTTTCAAATATTTAATACATGTTTTTGATACACTGTAATAAATTGTACTTCCAACATTGTTTCTGAGTAGCCTTTCTGTATGCTCAAAACGTTTGTGATCTGCATGATGCAGGTGGACAGGCCATATCATTAATACTTTGGAAAATTCCCAAAGGCTTATTTTATTATGCCTATAGTGGATTTACACTACAATACAATACAATACCGTTTATTGTCATAAATGTTTGCAGCATTGAATTCTAGATCTTCCCTTGCCTATAACTATATCATCCATATGCATTTCCTCAGTTATGTGGGACAGGGATCACAACTACATTTAAAAATTGGATTACATTTTCCAGATTATTCAAGTTTACATCTGATCAATTACCTTTGGCACCTTGGGAGGAAGTTGAATTATATTTTCTGTAATTAAATTTACAATTTTGATATATGGTCTACAAATGATACAAATGTATTTGTTTAAACCTTTAAGCAGAACCTAATTTTCATCAATGTATTTTTCTTTTCTAGCTTGGTGTATTATTGTGCACATTTGTGGAGTCTACAAATTGTGTAGATGCTATCATCACAAAACAAATCTGCTAAAGCTTCCTTAATCGGTGAACTTCAAGGCACCATCATTTTTGTCCTGGGCTTTTATAAATATTTATGTCAGTAATTACACAAAAAACATATTTCTCAAAATGTCAAAGATGTAATTGAGTGAGAAAAGAGGTATGGAGAAGAATATTATGACATTGCAATGTTACAAGCAATGAAGGGAAAAGCTTTCCTGGCTTCAAACACATTGTTTCTTCATAATTTAGCTTTGTAATGATTGCTTTCTGTTGACATCACTTCTGCAGCATTTCTGAGAAAACTCACGTTTTATATCACTCTGGCAATTCACTTCCTAATATTGCCACTGGAGATGGATAAATCATCATTCCTGTTGACCTGATGTAGCACACACATGCCCACTTATCTTAAAAGCAAATTCAGAATTAAATAGTTGACTGATCTTTAAAACAAGCATAGAGCTGTACCCGTGACTTGCGTGGGGCAGAAGAGTCTCAGCTGCAGAGAATTAATATTTCATTAGAGATCCTGGTAGCGACTGATAAACGAGAGAGGAAACCTCGTGAAGGGATTGGCTTTGGTAATCCCTTTGCTGGCGGGGTGTAAGAACCTGAGGGACAGGAAACCGCAGGGTACAAAATGAATTACGCTGAGCTGGAACTCTTGCTTACACTTAACATCGCCATATGTCATTTCTTTATCATTTGTCAGTTAGTTTCATGCTCCGTGTCAAGTCATCAGCCTGTATCAAACACTTGAAGCAAAATGGTTGAGATTTTCAAAAATACCCTTTTCACGATAAACGTGTGCATGCAATATTATATTTTAAACCCTGCTCTGCTCCTTCTGAAGAGGATGAGCATGCTTGATCCTTAAAATACTGAATTTTGTTTGATTAGGTTTTATGATAAAGGGCACTTTAGGTAGTAGAAACGCAAGATGAATTGATAATAATACCAAGTCTTAATTCAGTTCCATGGAATTTATTTGTAACCATGATGAAGGATTGTATAAGCTATCCGCTAGGGAGACAATAATTGATTAAAGGTAACTGATGTATTATTTATTAAGACCTGGTTGCTTACCAATCAATTGGAATTTCTTTTGAGGGGAGGGGGTGTGATAGTTACAAACCTAGTGAGTAAGAATGTGGCAATTAATCTTGTTTATCTGGATTTCAGAATCTTTTTCCCTTACGAAGGGTATTAAAAACAAAAGGCATATGTTTAAGGTATGAGGAACAAACTTTCAAGGGGATTAGTGGGAGTGAGAATGTTTGATAATTGGAATACATTGTCAGAGGATGTGATGGAGTCGGGACCAATTATTAAGCAAAGATGCATTTAGGCAGGCACCTGACTATGCAGGACATAGAGGATGCCGACCTAGTACAGACAAATAGGATTAGCATAGAGAGGCAAATAGGTAGGCATGGACATTGGTGGGGTGAAGTGGGGGGGGGGGCATAGGTCTGTGTTTGTGCTGTAAACTTCTATGACTCTAAAGGAAAATAAATAGACTGCCTACCTGAAGTTGCATTTTAATCAAAGTTGGGAGTGTAGCGGCACCTATTGGTGCCTTGGGGTAGTCAAACCCTCGGATTGGCTACTCCAGTCACGTAGGCGCGTGGGAGCGGGTTTCGCTTGCTTTTTGTCGAAGTCATTCATTCGAGCGCCACACTTGTGGATGCAACATCATTTATTTAGCTGTCTTACAGACTTGCGTTATTCATTGTTTCCCCGTTCGTAATAAAGTTAATTGAATTAACTTACGGTCACGACTACGTTTAACTGGTGACCCCGACATGATCGGTCATTGTGTCCGGGTCCCTGCTCAGTTCCATACCTCGGGTTCTGGGGGGGGGGGGGGGGGGGGTCCTATATCGGCCCCTGCTGTGCCTTGGGGTGGTCAAACACTCGGATTGGCTACTCCAGTCACGTGGCCGCGGGGAGCGGGTTTCGCGCACTTTTTGTCGAGTTCATTCATTCGAGCACCACACTTGTGGATGCAACCATTTATTTAGCTGTCTTACAAACTCGCGTTATTCATTGTTTTACCGTTCGTAATAAAGCTCATTTAATTAACTCACGGTCTTGACTCCTCTAAATGAAAAGGACATCACCAATGGTTCCCTCCAGAGGCACGCCAGAGGTATGTAATTGGGCCAGATATAGATGGGCTACACAATGAAAATTCTGATATAAAGTCTGTGGCTCTACTCAAACTGTGGAAGTCAGTTGTACAGATTGATATAGAAGCCCATCTGATTGAAGCTCTGAATCTTGATCTTCAAGCCAGGTGCGAGGAGATGCCAAAGATCTCATTCCATCTGGAAATACTGGAACAGCTTGTTGTCTTGAGGTTGTTCATCAACAGTTGCTCAATTCATCCACTGTGAGTGTTAATCTAGCAGTCAGTCTTCCCCTATGCACGGAGAAGGCAGCTTTTGGTGAAGGACTGAAGGCTCGAGTCCAGAATCATTGGAGAGAAATCTCCCCGCAATATAAACATCGATCTTGTCCAGAATTGTCCATAATTCCAGGGCGCTAACTGTCATCAAAGCTGGCACCGCTAATGGCTATCAGGATCCATAGGCCCTCTCTTGACTACTTCAGTTCTCTTTACAATACTTGTGAAGGAAAACAGCTAGAAGTCTGGTGCAGAGTAAAATTCATTACTCTCACACACCTGGCAGAGACCCAAGCCAGGAATTATTGCTTTCTGCATGTTTCAGGCACTTTGTTTAGTAGCAAATACCATCAGGGATGAAAAATATCTGAGGTGTTGATCAGCAGGCTTCTTAAATGATAGACATGTTCTTCCCAGCTGTTATCAGGCAACTGAACCATCCTATCACCAACTAGAGAGTGTTCCTGAGCTACCATCTGCCTCATTGAAGACTGTCGGACTATCATTAATCGGACTTTATCTTGCACCAAATGTAATTCCCTTTGGAGTGGATGGAATGGAAAACTTTATTGTCACATGTCCCTAGGCACAGTGAAGTTCTTTGCTTGTATACCCAATGTATACAAATAGCAGCTACTTACGGGGCTGACAAAATTACAAAGCACACCGGCTCCTCCTTTTGTTCTCCTCCCCTTTATTCTCACTGTGAAAGGCTTGATTATGATCATGTACAGTCTTTTCACTGAAGATAGACACAAAATGCTGGAGTAACTGCGGGCCAGGCAGCATTTCTGGAAAAAAGGAATAGGTGTCGAGACCCTTCTTCAGACTGATTTAGTCTTTTCGCTGACTGGATAGCAAGCAACAGAAAATGTATACATAAGAATAATAAACTACAATCAATAATAAACTTGAAGTACGTATGATCAACTGCATGTGTTGGCCATAGTAATTGAAAATGGTTCCATAGAAATATGAAATCATGCGCTATTTCCTTCAATGCATTATGTGAGCTATGTGTCCAAATATCAAGTGTCTTCTCTCCATGTGTGGCTGATAGGATCAAACCTCTGCTCCCTGACAGATGGTTCAAGGTACATGCTTGCAAGAGTGTAAGAGTTTGGGAACACACAAAAGAATGCTGGTGTGTGTGGAGAATTTTAAATTACAATAATTTTAGGTGGGGCACATTGAACACACATGTATGCAAACATACATTCCTAATAAACTGGAAGATTGTGAAGAGAGGCTATGTTCTTGCTGACACTCACCCTGCACACTCCCCTGGAGGACCTGACCTACCCCCAGCTTTATTCAAGCCAAATTCCAATGCTACTATTGGAGTCCTGGAAGTCCATATATGTTCCTATCACAGACTAAACCCATGGTCAGCTGGAGAAAACATTAAGTGACTACTATAAACTAAGCCAGTTAGTAAGGCAATTCAAACCCAACTTTACCAAGACTATTTTTCAGTATATTCCACCTCGACTATGCCAGTAATTGAAGGGAACCAAACATCATTTCAGGAATTCTCCAACTAGTTCCATGTTCCTTTGCTCTGAGTTGCCTCCCTGAAGGGCCTGTTCCACATTTTTTCGGTGACTGCCGGTGACTTTCACAGTTGTAGCAGGTCGCTGAAAAAGCGCCGACTGGACCCTCCCTACGACAATGTCTACAACAAGCTACGACAATCTATCACCTAGTCGATGCCAAGCTATGGCAAGCTATCGACAACCGGCGACCCATTAGGACGTCCACCTACGACCACCCCCACGACAACCTACGACCACACAGGCCACAACGTCAACTTACGTCCACCTGCTACAAGCTACGATAAGCAACTACCCTGTCGGCGACAACTGAAGGCAATTCAGTTGCCGGGACCTGTCGCCAGTTGACGTAGGTAGTCGCTAATAGAATTGACCAAAGTCAGCACCCAGCGACAACCAACATCACCTGGTGACAACCTGCTTCATCCTGGCAACAACCTATGACAGCACCTACGACAGGAGAAGACAAACTACGTCAAGCACACAGTCGCCGAAAGGTTTTGAACATTTCAAAATCCAGCGGCGACCAGAAAAACGGTACGACTCTTTAGGCGACTTGAGGAGACGACTCACCACCATACAGGCGTCACCCCGTGAACATGTGGCAACAGTCTAGTCACCTATAATCACAGAAAAAATCGCCTAAGTGGGAAACGGGCTTTACTCCCACCAATTAGATGGAAGAGGAGAACGATGAGCTGCTCAAGAAGGTCGATGTTGGGCTCAAATCTGTTTCTGCTCAATAACCATGTCATTCCACCAGTTCCTCATCCTGCAGCACGTGATTACACCTGATGGCATGGATGCTTTAGAATTTCTTGGTAATGCTCCTTACCTATGAGCCTTGTGTACTCTGGTCTGTCTTCATGAGTACTCCATTCCGCTCTAATCTGTCGAGTACTTCCTCGACTTGTTGCTTTAGTGCATATGGTACAGATCTTGGTCGACAATACACAGGTTTCACATCTTGCTTAAGTCGAATGTGTGCAGAGTACCCTGCTATTCCCATGTAACTAATATTTATGCATGTTTGCTTATGACGTTTTCTTTTTTTTTTTTTCTTTTTTTTTTCTTTTTATTAGCAGTACAGTAAATCACATTAATACATCGTATATATCTTATTACATTATGTTGTACCACATTTTTTGAGCTTTAAAAAAGATAGAAATAAAAGAAGTAAGGGAAGTAAGCAAGAATCGTGAAGGTGCAGGAAAGTGTTGGGAGAAGAGAACCCCTTAGGGAAGGAATTAGAGAAGGAAGCAAAGAAAAGAAATAAGACCCTAGAAAGAAAAGAAAAAACGCTTATGACGTTTTCAAGACGTGATTTGGACAAATCAAAGCTGAAAATGTTCTTCCAGTCTAATTCTATTCTACAGCCAATCTTTTCCAAGGAGGGATGGTTTATTTCTGTAGCTGGCCACTATGATGGGCAGTGTTACTGACTGACCATTATGCTGAACTTTACAGTTCATTTGTCTGCATGTCTCCAAAACTTTGCCTGAGTCGGTACTCAGCTTGACCTTACTCTCAATCAATGGTACCTGTGGGAACTTTGTTTCGTAGAGGTCTCTGCTCATGACAGAACAATCTGCTACCGTGTCAATACACATATCAATTAACTGTTCATTAATCAATGTTTTAGTTTGAAAGTGCTTGCCTTGGCTGGTTGTAGGCTTATCGATGTTGGTTGCATAAATGGTGTACAACCCAAGTTCATTTCCATCTTGGTTCATCCCCAAGTTGTGAACACCTTTCTGGTGTTGTCGCTTGTTTCCCGCAGGTTGTTGGTTTCCCGTTTTAAGCTTGGCCTGACATGCTGAGGCAATATGGCCTCTCTTCTGACAGTTACCACTTGGCCATTCTGAACTGACAAAATTGGGATGAGTGATTACCACTACAATGACAACAACTGGCTGAACTCGGCTCCCTGCCAAACTTTGGTTTTGATTTTTGTGCCTCTTGGTTTGGCCATAGGCACTGCCTTGTGACTGTAAACGGCCACTGCAGTCCGTGATGGACGAAACTCACAAGCATTCTTTGATGCCATCTCCATTGTGGTAGCAATCTTGCATGCTTTCTCGAATGTAAGATCTGGAGTGTTCATGAGTTTGGACTGAATTTGTTCATCCACTAGACCACAAACAAATCTGTTGCATAGTGCATGTCGGAGAAAGGTTCCAAAGTTACAGTGCAAAGTTAAGTTTTTCAAGGCAAAATTGAGTGTCTCATTCTGCTTCTGGTTTCTAGTGCCGAATTTATAGCTTTCTGCAAATTTCCAGAGGCTTTGGGTTGAAGTGCTCCTCCAACTTCTTCATAATGTTTTGAATGGCACGTCTTTTGCCTTTATGGACACAAGGAGATTCACGAGTGTGCCATATACCGATCTCCGTGAGCAGAATCGCTTTCATACTTTCACGCTTTTATTTGTTTCTGGAAGTGGCGGCGCTGGTGAACGGCTGCGGCTCGCCTGCAGTCCGTTTGTTTTTACTTTTTTGTGTTGTTTTTATCGTTTTGTCTAGCTAAGTTTTTGTTTTTCTAGGTTGTGTTTATGTGTGGGGGGTTGAAACGGGGTTTGCTGTCTCTCCCTTCGGGGGAATGCGACTTTCTTGTCATATCCCCCTTCTCTGCCTCCGTCTGCGCTGAGGCCTAATGGCGGAGCTGGCGACCTCGAGGCTCTGGAGGCAGCCTGTCAGGATTCACCCTGGGCACGCTCCCGTGAGGGCGGCCCAGCTCGGGGCTGGAACGGCGCTCTCGTGAGGGGCTGTGATGCTCCCGTGCGGGAGGCCTTGCGAGGGGCTGAGACGCTCCCGTCGGGGCAGCGCAGCTCGAGGGTAACGGCGCTCCCATGGGATTGACCCAGCCCGAGGGTGGAATGGGGCTCCCGTCGGGGTGGCCCAGCCTGAGGGTGGAATGGCGCTCCCGGGGTACGGGGTTCGGCCGCGGGCCGGTGGACGACGTCGTCAACAGCTGCGTCCGCTGGTCTGGAGGGCGGCAGCTACGACCACCCCGGGCCACGGTGTTTGTACCGGCCCGTTCGCAGAGCTCGGTGAGCCGCGGGACTGATTTACCATCACCCGCTGGGATATCGCCTCAGCGCAGAGGGATAAGAGGAGGGAAGAGACTGCAGCCCTAAGATTTTTGCCTCCATCACAGTGAGGAGGTGCTTGGTGGACTCACTGTGGTGGATGTTAATTTGTGTTTACTGTCTGTTCTGTTGTCTATTATTGTATTATTGTATGTATGACTGCAGGCACAAAATTTCGTTCAGACTGAAAGGTCTGAATGACAATAAAGGAAATTCAATTCAATTCAATTCAATTCACTACCTCTCCTTCACCGCGAATCTCCATTATAATGTTTGCAGTGAAAAACATGTTCGCTCTCTCCATATAGAAGCTGAACGGCTCTCTACTCCTGTCGAAAGTGCCAAGGTTTCCAATGCAGCTCATGGACACCACCATCTCTTTTTTTTGTTAAGTTCGTTCAAAAACCCCGATTTCCTGTCTGTTCTGGTGAAGCAATTCACCTAAAACTTAGCTGTACAAAGGTTATACAGCTTGAGGAACGACAAAACAAAACAGTCAAAAATCCTATACAATCCCAAGGATGCCATCTTGCCATGTAGACACAACATAGAGATAGCCTGACAAACTTTCCACGATTTGTACAGTTTTAAACTACAGTCCCATACATAAAAGGATTTGCGGCCTATCGTGTCCAGTTCGCAAACAACTGCAACACAATTTTGTTATATTTTGCCAATGTTGTTATATTCCGGACGGCAGAATGAAGAACCAGACTTACACACTGGTTGCCTGGATCATGAGAGAGAGATTTATTACCCAGCATTCCCTGTATATATTGAACACCAACTCATTAATATACACATGAATTTGTATGAATACATTACAGGAAGGAACTGCAGATGCTGGTTTAATCCGAAGAGAGACACAAAATGCTGGAGTAACTCAGCGGGACAGGCAGCATCTCTGGAGAGAAGAAATGCGTGACGTTTCGGGTCGAGACCCTTCTTCAGACTGAGTCAGGGGAGAGGGAGATACAGTTCTTATCATCCTGGATTCAATTTCCACAATTCAAAGGATATTTTTCAACTATCTGTGGGGTAGGCTCGGACTCTGTGCATTCAGACATCAGTGTCCAAGTTAGCCATTTCTGGAATTGAGATTCAGACGGCACCATGACACACATTGTGGTTGAAGATTCAATTGCAGTCTCTGTAAGTTCCACCTAATCATTGAGAAAATCTGTGACCTGACCTTGAACATATGTAAGCTCTATATAAATAACTACATAATAGTTCCCTGCATGTTTGAGGCATCAAGGTGAGGAGAAGAGCTTGGGCTTTGGAGTGAGGAGGTGAATAAATACATTTACAGAGTAGATGCTGGAATACAAATGGAGCGAGGTCATTCGCCCATCTGATCCAGCTCCAGGGAGGCTGCTTGGAAGGTTTTGCAGGTATTTTCAGTCACTTTATTTTTGAAATAATGTGAGTCATCAGAGAGTTTGCAAAATTGCTCATTTGTTTTACTAATTAGGCACAAATCAATGGTGATGGCTTACCTGAGGAAGCATGGTACAGAAATATATATCCGGCATTTTTTCTGGCATTTGTCATTGTGTATCTACCACAATCTGTTTTGAAAGGTTTGGAGCAGAACTCAAAATGTTACAGGACAAGGGTGGTGCAGCTGTAGAGTTGCTGCCTTACAGCGTTTGCAGCGCCGGATACCCGGGTTCGATCCCGACTACGGATGCTGTCTGTATGGAGTTTGCACATTCTCCCCATGACCGCGAGGGTTTTCTCCAAGATCTTTGGTTTCCACCCACGCTCTGAGAACATACAGGTACAGTATTTAGGTAAATTGGCTTGGTAAATGTAAAAATTGTCCCTAGTCTGTGTAGGATAGTGTTAATGTGTGGGGATCGCTGGTTGGCACGGATCTTGTGGGCCGATGGGCCTGCTTCTGCGCTGTATCTCTAAAATAAACTAAACATTAAAAAACAATGTTGCCAGGCTCTCCTAATGCTTGAGCCATTACATACATGTCAGAAATGACAGGTGTCACTGCAAAGTTCTGGTTGAATTTTCTGCAGCTGCCAACGTTCAGGCATATAACTGGGGGCCAGCCCTGAAATGACCACATGCACAACACTGTCAGCATATCAAGCTACTGGAGACTGCCATTTCCTTCACCATGACAGCACCAGTGATTGCTGCTCTCAGATTTACTGACGGGGACACAACAAGACAGAAGGAGCACATCACCTGCAGTGCAGACAAATCCCCGTGGCTGATCTGTCTGCTCCCAGGAGCTGGTAGAGCAGCAGGCAAAATCTGCTCCTTTCAAGTAGAGAAACAATGGTAGCAATTGAATGAGTATTTATTTTAGTTTCGTTTTTTTTTTGGTGTAGGCCTATTTATATTTTTATTAAATCTAATGAAAACATTTAAAATTGTGATGATTTGTAGAACTGTGAATGCAGCCATTTTTTTCCAGTACATTTTCATTAATATAGTGCTTGCAAGCGTTGTGCAGTCGATTTAACTACATTTGAACTATTACCACAAGCATTTAAAACTGTGATTGTTTATAAAACTGTACATAGAGACATTTTTCCAACATTTACATTCTTGCAGTACAATTTACAAGCTTTTCATAGTTAGATTTAACTACATTTGAACCACCTGTCTAGTTACAGACAAGGACCTCCCTCCACCAAGCTTTTAATGTTGAAATTCCACAGTTAGTAGAACAGCTGATTATTTAATTTTGGGAGATACACACAATAGGTGATTATGGACGAGCCATTAATTTCACTTCTTGTGTGCCTTCACTTGTCTGAAAATTTACCTCCTTAATATTTTACTTTGTTCTAAAAGTGGCACAAAATCTGCAACATTCTCAAGTTCCCCCTTGGGATACCAACACCATTTTCTTGCTTCCACCTCAACCAAATTTAAGCTGCACATCACAAAGGCGTAAATTTGATTGCATTCATCTTGGATCCCGAAAAAGCCTTCATTTCATGGAGAAAGTGCCATGTAATACTTTATATCCAATAGACTGAAATTCTACTCTGAGAAAGCACACCCCACAGCTAGAAACTATTTTATAAAGACCTTTGAGAACTGTATGGCACTGTCATGATAGGTAACATTGAGAGGGTGTCTAGTGGGCACTGAACCCAAATCTTAAAATGAACTACCACTAAAGCAATGCTGAATAATTTAACCTTAAGTTATATCGCTGAACTAATCATTTGCTCAGCTTCCCCAATGGTGCATCTAAAAAAAACATGAAGGAGAATGATACCGATTCAAGTATCAGCTTTGATGTAAGGCCTATGTTAAGTTAGCTATAGTGCAATCTTTTTATGATTAGCTATCAACTGCAGTCAGAATATTGCTCTTGATTTCTCTATTGTGATCCTACTGGAGAATGTATGATAGCTGCCATCAGGCGACGGTGGAATTAATTCTACGGTCATGCTTCACACAAGGAAAATATTAGTATATTATGTGCTTGAAAACTATCAGCGCTGGGGAGCATGGTGGGAGATTGAGGGCCTTGGAACAACATAGTGGAGGGAATAAGTAGATTCATGAGCAACATAACAGAAAAAATGTCCATAATACTAAATATGGTATTACTTAGAAAATAAAAAATGAAAATTTAAAATATTCAGCATCCATTCTAAACCAGATTTCATGTTGATTAAGGTGTGCTGCTGTCATGAGACTGAAGTAATTTGTATCCAATATATAACTTCATGGTTCTCTAAAAGAACAATAGCCCTTTAAAAAAGAAAATATTTAGTGATGAATTGCAGTTTTATATTTTATTGTTGTTTTTCCATCTATTTTTTTGCTTGGAGACAATAGCTTACATGTATAAAATTTGCATTTATTTTCATTAAGAAAATATTATGCTGGCTTTGCAGAAGACATTTATCGTGTGATATTTGCAGGCAAATATTTGCTAAATGATAGCCGTGATTCTTAATGTCACATGTTTAAATGACATCAAGTCTCGGATTTCCAAGGGGAGTCCAATGGCGGAAGACGTTCTCCATATCTCTTATTAATACCCAAATGTCCATTAGTCTTTGCCTTGAATATACTCAGCAACTGAACATGCATTTCCTTGGATGGAGAATTCCAAAAGAATATGCACCATCCTTGACGTGAAAAAATTCCTTTCTCAACCTTTTATTTTTGTGAGTGGGACAACTGCTTCCAACCTTTGTTGAATATTTTGATTATTCACAAATTTGGTTATTTAAAAATAACTTAGCATTTTTGAAATTGTTATCTTAATTTTACTGGGCGTTAAATTGATCTGAATGTCAGACATGTAATGTCAGTAACATTTAAAATCTGTGACCTACTTAAACTGTAGTCGGAGAGTGGAGATTTTGGCACATTTCTAAACTGTTGGTAAAAAAAAATTAAAAACAGGTAATGCAATTACATTTCTATTCCACGGGAAATTGTATTTGTGGGATGTACGTCACTGGGTCACTATTTAATTGTATAAACATCAAGTCAGTGACTCCAATAAATAAATAAAAATCAGGTCAGCACTTGTCACTTCTGCAATTAGTATTGTTCCATGAAAACTCCGAGAACATAAAACAATAAATACAGCACAGGGGCAGACCCACAATGTTCATGTGAACATGATGTCGTTGATCGAATCTCTTTTGCCTGCACATAATCCATATCCCACTATTCCCTTCATATCCTTCTGTCTATATTAACGCCATTAAACGCCCCATTACACATTTGCCTCCACCTACACAATAATTTATTGTCATAAATTATAACATTGTTGCCTTTCTGCACTGAGTACCATATAACCATATAACCATATAACAATTACAGCACGGAAACAGGCCATCTCGGCTCTACAAGTCCGTGCCGAACAACTTTTTTCCCCTTAGTCCCACCTGCCTGCACTCATACCATAACCCTCCATTCCCTTCTCATCCATATGCCTATCCAATTTATTTTTAAATGATACCAATGAACCTGCCTCCACCACTTCCACTGGAAGCTCATTCCACACCGCTACCACTCTCTGAGTAAAGAAGTTCCCCCTCATATTACCCCTAAACTTCTGTCCCTTAGTTCTGAAGTCATGTCCTCTTGTTTGAATCTTCCCTATTCTCAAAGGGAAAAGCTGATCCACATCAACTCTGTCTATCCCTCTCATCATTTTAAAGACCTAGATCAAGTCCCCCCTTAACCTTCTGCGCTCCAGAGAATAAAGACCTAACTTATTCAAACTTTCTCTGTAACTTAGTTGTTGAAACCCAGGCAACATTCTAGTAAATCTCCTCTGTACTCTCTCTATTTTGTTGACATCCTTCCTATAATTGGGCGACCAAAATTGTACAGCACACTCCAGATTTGGTCTCACCAATGCCTTGTACAATTTTAACATTACATCCCAGCTTCTATACTCAATGCTCTGATTTATAAAGGCTAGCATACCAAAAGCTTTCTTTACCACCCTATCTATATGAGATTCCATCTTCAAGGAACTATGCACGGTTATTCCCAGATCCCTCTGTTCAACTGTATTCTTCAATTCCCTACCATTTACCATGTACGTCCTATTTTGATTTGTCCTGCCAAGGTGTAGCACCTCACATTTATCAGCATTAAACTTCATCTGCCATCTTTCAGCCCATTCTTCCAAATGGCCTAAATCACTCTGTAGACTTTGGAAATCCTCTTCATTATCCACAACATCTCCTATCTTGGTATCATCTGCATACTTACTAATCCAATTTACCACACCTTCATCCAGATCATTGATGAACATGACAAACAACAAAGGACCCAACACCGATCCCTGAGGCACCCCACTAGTCACCTGCCTCCAACCTGACAAACAACCATCCACCATTACCCTCTGGCTTCTCCCATTCAGCCACTGTTGAATCCATCTTGCTACTCCTGCATTTATACCCAACAGTTGAACCTTCTTAACCAACCTTCCATGAGGAACCTTGTCAAAGGCCTTACTAAAGTCCATATAGACAACATCCACTGCTTTACCCTCATCAATTTCCCTAGTAACCTCTTCAAAAAATTCAAGAAGATTAGTCAAACATGACCTTCCAGGCACAAATCCATGCTGACTGTTCCTAATCAGACCCTGTTTATCCAGATGCTTATATATATTATCTCTAAGTATCTTTTCCATTAATTTTCCCACCACTGAAGTCAAACTAACAGGCCTATAATTGCTAGGTTTACTCTTAGAACCCTTTTTAAACAATGGAACAATATGCGCAGTACGCCAATCCTCAGGGACTATTCCCGTTTATAATGACATTTGAAATATTTCTGTCATAGCCCCGGCTATTTCTACACTAACTTCCCTCAATGTCCTAGGGAATATCCTGTCAGGACCTGGAGACTTATCCACTTTTATATTTTTCAAAAGTGTCAGTACTTCTTTTATTTGAAACTCATAGTATCCATAGCTACTCTACTGGTTTCCATTACCTCACATAATTCAATATCCTTCTCCTTGGTGAATACCGACAAAAATAAATTGTTCAATATCTCCCCCATCTCTTTTGGCTCTGCAGATAGCTGTCCACCCTGTCTCTCCAATGGACCAATTTTATCCCTCGTTATCCTTTTGCTATTAATATAGCTGTAGAAACCCTTTGGATTTATTTTCACCTTACTTGCCAAAGCAACCTCATGTCTTCTTTTAGCTTTTCTAATTTGTTTCTTAAGATTCTTTTTACATTCCTTATACTCCTCAAGCACCTCATTTACTTCATGCTGCCTATAATTATTGTAGATCTCCCTCTTCTTCCGAACAAGATGTCCAATTTCCCTTGAAAACCAGGGCTCTTTCCACTTTTTACTGTTTCCTTTCAACCGAACAGGAACATAAAGATTCTGTACTCTTAAAATTTCCCCTTTAAATGTCCTCCATTTCTCTTCTACATCCTTCCCATAAAACAAAATGTCCCAGTTCACTCCTTTTAAATCATTTTGCATCTCATCAAAGTTAGCCTTTCTCCAATCAAAAATCTCAACCCTAGGTCCAGTTCTGACCCTCTCCATAATTATATTGAAACTAATGGTATTGTGATCACTGGACCCGAAGTGCTCCCAACGCATACCTCCGCCACCTGTCCCACCTCATTTCCTAACAGGAGGTCCAACACTGCCCCTCCTCTAGTAGGTACCTCTATGTATTGCTGCAAAAAACTATCCTGCACATATTTTACAAACTCCAAACCATCCAGCCCATTTACCGAATGTGTTTCCCAGTCTATGTGTGGAAAGTTGAAATCTCCCACAATCACTGCTTTGTGCTTACTACTAATATCTGCTATCTCCTTACATATTTGCTCTTCCAATTCTCGATCCCCATTTGGCGGTCTATAATACACCCCTATAAGTGTTGCTACCCCTTTCCCACTTCTCAGTTCCACCCAAATAGCCTCCCTAGATGAGCCTTCCAATCTATCCTGCCAAAGCACTGCTGTAATATCTTCCCTGACTAGTAATGCAACACCTCCACCTCTTGCCCCTCCAATTCTATCACACCTGAAGCAACGAAATCCTGGAATATTTAGTTTCCAATCACAGCCCTCCTGCAACCATGTTTCACTGATCGCCACAACATCATACTTCCAGGTGTCTATCCAGACTCTAAGCTCATCCACCTTTCTTACAATGCTCCTAGCATTAAAATATGCACATTTAAGAAACCCCCCGCCTCTTATTCTCTGTTTATTTCCTTTTTTTTCTTTCTCCTCTTGTGCCCGAGTGCTTCCCTTTTCTGCTTCCTGCCTCCCATTCTGTCTACTAGCTTTCTCTATGTGAGTCCCTCGCCCCAACCATTCTAATTTAAAGTCTCCCCAGTAGCCTTTGCAAATTTCCCCGCCAGGATATTGGTCCCCCTCGGGTTCAAATGCAACCCATCCTTTCTGTACAGGTCCCACCTTCCCCAAAAGAAGTCCCAATGATCCAGAAACTTGAATCCCTGCCCTCTGCACCAGTCTTTCAGCCACGCATTTATCCTCCACCTCGCTCCATTCCTACTCTCACTGTCACCTGGCACAGGCAGTAATCCTGAGATTGTTACCTTTTTGGTCCTTTTCCTTAACTCTCCTCCCAACCATGGCTGAACATTTTGTCTAAAAGATAATACCTCTGCTACTGTGGTGTTACTTTGGTAATGCATTGATATATCAAAATGTTAAATAATAACGGACTCAGATAAAGCATTAAAAATAACAAATGTCTAAGGATAAAGGGCATTACATAGCATAGTGTGCATTCCTAATGATATTTATCTAATTTTCACTATTTATAGTGGGTTTATTTGACTATATCAGTCTTCTTCTTCTTCTTCCATATGGCGTGCACAGCCTAAAGTTGTTGGACAACTTGTTCTATTTGATCTTATTTGATTGTGCATGCCAGGTTGTTTGCATTCGTTGAAACAGGGCGGACCACATGAAGGTTGCAATCTTCCACCCCACTGTATATCAGTCATTGTAAACAAAGGTAAATTCCCTTATTTTAGTACAATCCTTAGGTTTTTTCAATAGTATCTTGTGCCTACTGTATCAAATTAGATGCTTAATGCAACAAAATAAAATCAGTATTAAATCTTTGCTTTAATCAAAAATTAATGCATAAATGTTGTGATTTAAAACCAACAAATTTCAAAGACAGCTAAATCTATGAGCTGAAAAGATACCATTATATAGCAATGAGCACTTGCAATTCAATAATAATAAACCATAATAAATAAAGATTAAAGAAGCCTACAATTTGAATAACAAAAAATTGAGGTGATTAGCTCTACATACATTATCAATTAAATATGGATAATAAAAGAACCTGAGCAATGGGCTGAAGTTTTATGTTAAATAAAAATACTGGCATGGTAATAGATAACAGAATTGTGGATAAGGGTTCGCTTTTTCCAGACACCACCACAGTTATTACTTAAAGTTATTACTTTTTTATGACAGCCAACCATGTCATCTCTGGGTGCCCGCTCTACCACCCACCAAATAGAGCTCAGGGCCTGGCAGACATTGACGCAGAGACATCAACCTGGCTGCTCAACGCCTGGCTTGAGATCTAACTATTTACTTGGTTTATGTTTCGTTCGCAAGAAGAAGAAGAAGATGATAACTTTCTTTCAGCTTTTTATTTGCTTTCATTTCATGGTCACCTTTGTTTTTAGTGTATTTAAATACTATGTTATTTTTGATCTCCTTTCCGGATCTAAATCTGGATTTAGCTCTGGATAGCCTGCCTGCCTTCAGGTATCTATGAAGAGATTTTTACTGTCTCTACCAGGAAGAACCAGGAATAATTTGAGGAGAATGACCAAGGAACCAAGGTTGTAATCAACCACAAACATTAAGCATTTCTGGGAGGGAAGCTCCAACATTATTCATGGGAATGAAACATTTCTACAGGTGCCTGAAGCCAGAGTTCCTTTGTTGGACATACAACCAGTTATGTTGAGTCAGACTATATGAGGGTTGTTCAAAATCTGTTTCATTGGTGCCAGCACAACAATCATGCTCTCAACATCCAAGGAGATAATGGCCAACTTTAGAAAGAAAAGCCAAGGATCCACAAAGCTCTCTTCATTCCTGGGTTGGCGGTGGAGAGAGACAACAACTTCAAATACTTGAGTGTGCATATATATGAAGATCTGCCCTGGACCCAGCATATTGACACAATCATAAGGAAAGCTCCACACTGCCTCTACTTCCTCAGAAGATTGAGGAGATTTGGTGTGTCAATTAATACTCTTGAACTTTTACAGCTATACAGTAGAGAGAATATTGACTGATTGCATCATGGCCTGTATTGGCAACTTGAACGCCTGGGAATGCTGGAGTTTATAGAGAGAAGTCGACTCTGCCTGGTCCATCACAGGATGACCTTCCCACCATTGAAGGGATCTACAGGAGGCACTGCCTTAAAAAGGCGGAAAAAAAAAACCCTGATCACGCTCTAATTTCACTCCTACCATTGGGAAGAAGGTATAGAAATCTGAAAACTGTGACCACCAGGTTCAAGGATAGCTTCTACCCAGTGACCAGCATTATCTTAAACACTACACAAGGCTATGAACTTTTCAGCACTGTCTTTAGTGGTTCTAGGGGTTTTTTTCACTAGTATTGTGGCTATTAATTTATTGGTTTAAAAAAAATTACATACATTATCAATGTGTATTGCGTTTAAAGGCCTGTTAAACTGCTGCTAGTAAGAATTTCATTGTTCCATTGTTGGAACTTATGGTAAATAAACACTCTTGACTCTTGAGAGCATAAAAAATTAAAGAACCAATGATGGGTGGAACGAGTACAGGAGGTTCAGCAGCTTACTGATAACCAGGACATGTTTCAGCAGTGGAAAAGCTAAACACCCAAGGCCCAGTGAACTGAGAAGCATGAATAGGGTGAACCTATTGGGGACAGAGAGGCAGACAATGACTGCTGGAAAAACCATATGAAGATCCCCTCAAGAATGACTGTGCTCTTGATTGCTTCCTACAACAGCCTACTTGGGCAAGTCTTGGTGCTTCTCTGGGGAAGTAGAGAAGGCCATATCCTGACTTAAAAATAACAAGGACTTGGGAGCACGCGCTGGTGCAGCAGTTAGAGTTTCTGCCACACAGTTCCAGAAAATCAGGTTTGATCCTGATGTTGGGTGCTGACTGTGGAGGTTCTCCCTGTAACCACACAGCGGCTTCATTTTCCTCCCACATCCCATAGTAGTGCTGTCCTCTGTAAACTGGCCCTATTATAGTTGGATAGCAGGAAAGTCGGGTGACGGGTTGGAGGGGGAGTGCTTGAAAGGCATTTGAGTGGGGGAGATTGTGGGAGAATGAGACTGATAGAAAAAAATTGAAAGCAATCACATATTGGAAATATGGAAATATGGAGTCAGTGGTATCCCTGCTGAAATGCTAAAACTGAAACATACCGAAAAGTGAAAGGCCTGGATAGAGTGAATGTGGAGAGGAAGTTTCCACTAGTGGTAGAGTCTAGGACCAACACTATAGACATACGTTTAGAAAAGAGATGAGGCAGCTTCCTCCAGACTCCAAACATCTAATATCTCGCTTTGTGAGTCTATTCACCACCTCTGTATCCACTACCCATCTGAAAGAAGCCTGGTCTACTGAGCTGAATTTCGAGGTGTCTGACAACATTTGGAATGAAGGTCTGACCAGAATCTAAACTTGTTCGATCAATGTCAGGTATAAACTGATTCAGTTTAAAGTCATCCACAGACTCCATTACTCAAAGACCAAATTACATCGAATCTACCCTGCTATTTCTCCATTATGTGACAGATGCAAAAGTGCAGATGGTTCTTTAACACATATTTTCTGGCTCTGTCCTCATATACATAGATACTGGTCTAAAATATTTAAGTGGTTTTCTGGGGTCTATGGAAAAGATATTCTCCCTGACCCAGAACTGGCACTTTTTGGATGCTCAGAGACTTCTTTGTACTTCATGTCTGAAGAACAACAAGCACTGATGCTTGGTATGGTGACAGCCAAGAAAATTATCCTAACAGACTGGAAATCATCTACACTCCCCTGCTTCGAAAAATGGCTCAATGAAATGATAATAATCATACAGATGGAAAGGATACGCTTCTACAACTCCAAGGTACCAAACAACTTTTTAAGTGTTTGGGGACCATTTATCAACCATCTCAAAGTCCAATAATTTCATAATTTCATATTATCTGCAGTGACGTAGTCCTGTGACCTTTACTTCTGCTTTTGCAATGCATGATTGTGTAGCACCATGTGGATTGTACCAATACTGTTATTTCTGGCGGCTTTGTTTTTTTATTATTAATTTTCTAAATTTTTTTTTTTTTCCTTCCTTTTTTTTCCTGTTGGCTTTTTCAGTTTTTATTTATTTATTTTTTTTTGTTTGTTTTGTTCTGTTTTGTTAAAAAATTGTATAAAATAATAAAAAATATTAAATACAGAAAGGAGGATGATGCCAATAACCCCCCCCCCCCCCAAATAATAAATAAATAAATAAAAAAGAAAAGAGATGAGGAATTTCATTAGTCAGAGGGTGGTGAATTTGTAGGATGCATTGCCACAGATGGCTGTGGAGGCCAAATCAATGAATATTTTTAAGGTGACGATTGACAGATTCTTGATTAGTAAGTGTGTCAGAGGTTATGGAGAAAAGGCAGGAGTTGAGAGGCTACAAAGAGAATGGCTCTAGACTGATGAAACCTACTTACGATTAGTGAACAGTACCGATGAAAGGGAAACCAAAAGGCTGCTCAGCTGACACTAATGCCCCTGTCCCACTTAGGAAACCTGAACGGAAACCTCTGGAGACTTTGCGCCCCACCCAAGGTTTCCATGCGGTTTCGGGAGGTTTTTGTCAGTCTCCCTACCTGCTTCCACTACCTGCAACCTCCAGCAACCACCTGCAATCTCCGGGAACCGCACGGAAACCTTGGGTGGGGCGCAAAGTCTCCAGAGGTTTCTGTTCAGGTTTCCTAAGTGGGACAGGGGCATAAATCTACAACAGCATCACAACATGTGTGGCATGATGAAAATTGATGCAGCTCATATAATAAAGTTTACGAAAGAATGAGAAAAGTTCCATTAATAGATAACCAATAATAGTGGTACTAAATATAGGGCTAGAATTTAATAGTAGAATATAAAAAAACTATGCATTTTAAAAAGAATATAAAAATGTGGTTATCCATGTGGTAATCAGAAACAAATGACCTTTCAAATCATTTAAAAACATCGTTAAATTTATATTTTAGAAATCAGAGCCATTTTGTATGAAAAATATTAATAGGACAAGACGAAAGGTGTTCTGACAAAGTCATGGCTTGGGTAATGACTATATATATCCCCAGGCAGAATGTAGATTGGCTTTTGGTCTCAAATTGCCATAAAGAGTGTTAACCTCTCATTGATATAGTCATTGTACCTAATGAATGTGTGAGTTACAACTTGCTGAAATAAGCATTTTAATGAATATGTTTATGGAGTAAAACATGAGCAACCAAACTTCAATTTCAATTAAAATGCTTCTTACCTATCAAGAAAAGGCAGGAGACTTGACACATTGTATTTATTGAGCAGATTTATGGCATACAGATATATGTAGAAATGGTGTTTCTCTACAAAGGGTTCATAAGTCAGATTTACGTTTCAGGAGCAGCATGCAGAATTAAATCCTTTTTTCATTAAAAACAAGCAGGATTTTACTTCTGATTTTGCAACTTAGACATGAATTTGCTATAATGTAATTGTCCCTCAGAAATTTAAAGCAAGCCCTTAACAATGTTTAATCTCTTTTCCAGTTTTGCTTTCAACCAAATGTATTCTAAAATGAATATCATGACATAGGTTGAATTCATGGAACTCTGGTTCATGTGTGATAACTAGAGCAAGGATGTTTAGGTGCTAAAAAACTCTGAAATAGGCAGGCAAAAAGGCATAATAAAATTATAAAAAGGCACGAAAAAGGCATTTATTCACACAAAAAGGCATCACAATGCATGTATTTACACCATAAAATATGGTTAAAAATAATAATATAAAGGTATACTACATTAAATGACCAAAGTTGCCTGGTTGCACATAATTACTAACATTTTTTCAAATTATCTGGTGTTAAACTATGCCGTCTGTCAGACAGAATATGCTTCAGTTGTGAAAAACTTATTTCTACCTCAGCTGAGATCACTGGTGCATACCCGAAACAAGCTACAGACTCTTATTCATGTTGATATTTTGTGCATTACAACTACGTTTGAGATCTTTAGCTATGTTTTGTATTTCTTTAACATCGGGAGAAGAATGGAAAACAGGGGAGAGACAATGACTTTGCCTTCCATCACAGTGAGGAGGAGATTCATTGTGATGGATGTTTGTGTAAATTGTGTTAATTTTGTGACTTGTTTTTTTTCTTGTTGTATGACTGCAGAAACCAAATTTCGTTTGAACTTCATTTGAGGTTCAAATGACAATAAACGTATTGTATTGTAGTGTATTGTATTGTATTGTAGATCTTTGTTAGCTAAAATCACTCTCTCATATTTCCCTTGTATGTCTTTCCCTGTATCACCAGGAATTTTATAAATATCGTCAGTTGCTTTGTTGAAAACCTGTAAGATATTCACTATTGTTTGGCCACGTTTCTCAAGTGAAGTGACAGCTTGTGGGAAGTTTGCAAAATTGGAAGCAATAAACACGAGATTGCGGTGGAGGGACTTTTTCTGCATTAATTCACTGACGATCTCGACTGCAGCAGATTCTTCTTCTTCAAAATAATTGACGATTTATTTTATCTTTTCAAAATTTGCAGCATAGTAGAGTACAGCAAAGAGTCATGTACCCCACCTAGTCAAAACTGGATGAGGAGGTAGCGGAATCTCGGGTGCCATTTCTTCGAACAACTGCACACGGTTCTTTGAGGAAGAATTTCTTGACATTGGAAACTAAACGATTACCATTTGGGAACAAGCTACGTATGCGCTCGGCAATTCTGTAAGGCAATGAAGTCCTTAAGCTAGGCATGTCAAATGCAACATTTTCGGGACTAAAACTTTGAGAGCACGAGCTGCTTTTTTCATGTACGGAGCTGCAGATCAGTCACAAACAGAAGAACATTCTCATGTTTTATACCTTCTGGCCAAAGTATAGCAAGTGAAGATGTAAACAACTGCACAATAGTTGAGCTGTTTGACTTCTCCAATACTTCCAATGTCAACAAATACTCCTTTGATGGTTGACACTCCAGTGTACCGATGACCACATTGACAACATATCTCCCCACAGCATTGGTTGTCTCATCTATTGAGATTCATATTTTGTTGCATGCAATGTCATCTCTAATTATCTTCACAACAATGTTCAAGTTGCTGTCAACATAATTTTTCTGTAATGATGACTCGCTTGGTATATGTTCCTCTGTGTATTTCTCTAAAAAACCGCTGAGAGATTTGTTTTCCACCGTAGAATTCTAGCATCTAGCCTTGCACAGATCATTTGAAAACTCAGATTTGCTACTGGAGCCAGCAGTAAATGTAGTGAGGAGATAAGCTGGGATGTTTCGCTTGTGTAGTCTACACCCCAGCGGTATCAACATTGACTTCTCTAATTTTAGATAGCCCTTGTCTTCTCCCTCCTCTCTCTACCCCTTCCCAGCACTCCTTCTAGTCCTATGTCACCGCCTCTTCCTTTCTTTTTCCCGCCCCCCCCCACATCAGTCTGAAGAAGGGTCTCAACCTGAAACGTCACCTATTCCTTCTCTCCATAGACGTTGCCTCACCCGCTGAGTTCCTCCAGCTTTTTGTGTCTACCTCCAATGTTTCCAGAATCTGCAGTTCTTTCTTAAATAGATCTTGGAGAAGACTGAACTAGCGGGCAGCGGCACGAGCGAATGAACGACCGACGGTGGTGCCCCCAGTTTCGCCCCGGTGGTGGAAATTTTCTTGTAAGTTATACAATGTTAACACGTTAATAATAACATTAATATTAATGTGTTAACATAGAAAACGTCATTGTAATCATGGTACAACTAGAGAAAACAGCACAACCTTTTAGCAAAACGGCAAAAAAAGGCTGATTTAGGCACTCAATCGTGAAAAAGATATTATCTTGGTGAAATCATCAAAAAAGGCATGAAAAGGCACATGGCATTTCTGTCAAAATCCTGGCTCTAGTGATAACTATTGAGACAATGGGAGCTAATTCACAAGGGAGTGAATGTGGAACAAAAAAACAATCTCATAGTGCATTTATGATCAAGTGTCAAGACAATCGAGAGTCATATTGTACGTCCCAAAACGGACCAATGAAATTATTGTGCAACAGCAGCACAACAGGTTTGTAGACACAGTACTCAATAGATGATATAATAGGCAAACAAACAAAGTTCAATAAATAAAAAAACCCAATAGTGCAAAATCAAAACAAAGCCCAATATCCATAGTGTGACCCAGGCAATTCGTAGTTTGGAGTTTAGTTGGAGTTTGTAGTGTTCAATATCCTGATGGCTGTTGGTGAAAAGCTGTTTCTGAACCTGGATGTTACAGTTTTCAGAGTCCTATACCTTCTACCCGATGGCAGGGGTGAAATGAGAGCGTGGCCAGGGTGGTATGGGTATGACTGAGTGTTATGACTGATTAAATAACCATAAAGCCAACACAAAACTGTATGTACTTAAAATCTATAACTTTCTATTTGTACAGCATTAGCTGAACAATGAATTAATTAATCACAGCTGTAAATTACAAGTTCGGTTACATCCCTATTCTGGTGAACTAAACCTGGCAAATGAAGAGAGGAAATGGATGTTTGGACTTCCGATTATATCACTAACATTATAACATTCAGGTACCAAGGAAATAATAAATGTTTTCTTCACAAGGCTGATTTATTAATAGCATATAATCCATTTGATCAGCCTTTCTCAGCTCAGTGATTGCTTACCTGCCTGAGATATAAGTGACCTATAAAATTCAGGAAGCCACTGGATTGTGTGCGTGTGTTGTGTCAATTTGAGCAGCATTTGCGGTATTGCAATTAACCTCTTGATCCTTTTGGTAAAGGCAGGGGAAGAAAGCAAAAGTACCTGCAGCAGACCATGAGTGCATCGAGCGAATAATTGAGCTTGTGTCTGTGCCATTGTATTTTATTTTGCTGACAAGCTAGCATGTTGAGGCCAAATAGCCATCCATTTCTATAGGGCTCCTCACACACAAAGCAAGCTCTGATTGCTTTACAATGTGTTGGACAGCGAGTGGAAGTTGAGTACTGCAGAGAGGGAGAAGACTAAGGTTAAGTGAGAGCTTAAAATTGTAAGGAATGGTACAGGAGGTGCACTTTACAACAATGACTGGGAGCCTTTATCATGGCAAACAAACTTGTTTCAGGGATGTTTAATAGTTATTTTTAACTGATATCTCAGTATAATTATGCTCAATAAGTAGCAATTTTATCTCAATCAGAAAGTATGGGGCAGAACCAATAGCAGGTCTTGAGGACATAATTAAACGTGTAAATAACAAGCATCTTTTTCTGAGGGTGTCCCTGGAGATGAAGGGTAATTTGCATTCATTCCAGTTCTGTGCATTCTGAGGTGACAAACAAATCCTCTGTGGGATATACAGACACTTCCACAGATGGGACAGGTGGAGCTCGGTGTAATGAGTGAATGAATGCTTCTTCCATAGTTCATATTTGGCCTCATGTGCTCCTTGGTGAGACTGTATCACAGAGATTTTGAGAACATCTCTACAACAAATTTGTGCATATTTCTGAAGATCTGTCCCCAGCCTAGCACACTGATGCATTCATAAAGAAAGGCCATTAATCCCTCTGATAGACACAAAAGGCTGGAGTAACTCAGCGAGACGGGCAGCATCTCTGGAGAGATGGAATATGTGACGTTTCGGGTTGAGACCCCATTAATGCCTCTACGACGTTAGAAGATTGAAGAAATTTGGTATGTCGAGGCATACTCTCCTGAATTTTATGACACGTGTAGTAGAGGGAACATTGACTGGTTGCATCATGCCTGGTTTAGCAACTCAAGCACCCAGGAACAAAATAGATTACCAAAAATGATGGACACCACCTGCTCTATCTCAGGTATGGACCCCCATCGCGAAGAATGTATAGGAAACTGTGATCACCAGGTTCAAGAATAGCTTCTTCCCAATAACCATCAACCTCTTGAACACCACAAAAAACAAACTAAACTAAGAACTATGAACTGACTTTGGTTGCACTGTGGACTTTAGGCTTTTTTTTGCAGCAATATTGGGGATATTGATATTTTGGTATCTATGAGTATTGTGTTTACGGGCCTGCTCTGCTGCTACAAGTAAGAATTTAATTGTTCTGTTGTCAGTATATATGACAATTGTTTTGTTGTCGGTACATCTTGACTTGACTCTTAACTCCTGGAAATTGTTTGTCATGATGGAGCATGGAGTGCATGTTCAGGAATCTGGGCACATCATCCATATGGATGTAGCAGCCCACTCAGTTGAAGGTGGAGAGAGAGTTGAAGGTGGTCAGAGCCACTGCACTGGGAATATTGAATATTGAAGGGGGAGCTCAGTTCAGCCACCTTGTCAGTGCATTTGGGAATCCACACATCTAAAGTATGGATTCAAATGTAATGTTTCAGGAGTGGGTAATTGCAGATCTTATTCGCGTGTTCAAAAACAGGTGTTTAGACTAAACTACATCGGTTTGCTTAACCTGGATGGAGGAGAATTTTTCAAGAAATCAGGAATAGAATGGACATTGTGAAACATGCTCCCGTGTAACAAACTCCAATCTGAATACCTGAGGCCTAATCCTATGATGCTGGCCCCTTTCTGCGCACACTCCATCTCAATATTCCGGCTACTTAGCAGATGTTTATTTCACACTTTATTCCTTTCCTTAAGTTGACTGTAAAACTCTAAGCAACATTCTGCAACATTTTTCATCAAAGATCTCCACCATCTAGGTGTGCCCTCTTCTAACTGTTATGTCAGAAGGTACAGAAGCCAGAGGTCCGACATTACCTATTCCAGGAACATCCACCTTTCTGCAGTAAACTCCAATAGGCATTCCTCGGCTTATCTGCCAAGCTGATCACGATTCTGCTGTACTCAGTCCCCTTTCTGAGGAAGGTCACAGGTCAAAAGTCTTCTTCACCACCCTATCCATCCTTGGCACCAATCTCAGGGACAGTCCTCACCAATCGGTTGTTAGTGCACTTTTGCTGGCATGTGGTGCTTTTTAACTTCTCAGCCAACTTTCTTCAAGTATGGAGCTTAAAACTCCACTGAGTACTTCAGGTGAGGTCTCATCAAACCCTCCTCCATTGTAGTAAGACTGTTACTCTTGGAATAGAAGGTCCTGGGAATCCTCAGCATTCACAGCACACCCCAAACGCTCATGTCTGCAGTGCTAGAATGGGAAGGGAATGCACTGTTTTCTGCCAGTCACCTGCCTTCATCTAATGTGTCAGTACCCTAATATTTTAAACATTATTTTGAGGGAACCCAGGCAAAACAAAAGCACTGAATGTACATTGTGTTAGGTAGCACTTTAGTCGCATGTTCACTGATTGAATTAGCCTTGTCGTGAAGGAGATATAAACCATTCTGGGAAGTGGTGGGTGATGGAGAGTAAGAAATTACCTCAAGCTCCCCAATCTTTTTATTACAAAAGCATTTGTCAATTAATTACTGGCATAGGTGACCATTGCACGGTCCTAGTTGAGGCCACCCTATTTTTCATTCTCCATGATATTGTGTGATGAATCCACCACATGAGGTCAAAGAGATTAAAAGAACTAGCTGCTGTAAATAAGATGTCAATGAGGTGCTATGAGCCAAGGTGGACAGAATGACATTTTATCCCCACATCCATATCAATCAATCAATCAATCAATCAACCTTTATTGTCATCTTGCAAGCAACAGTTGTACAGTGCAAAATGAAAAGACGTTTCCCAGTGAATAGCGGAGCATCGCACATGAAATTTAAAACATTTCACACATAATAACACTAAAAACTATCCAGTCCCTGATGGAACAGTATAAATAGTTAGAAGCAGGTAAAAAACACAATGTTAAAATACAATAAACCAATCATAAAAATGTCCGGGGCAGCTGATTTGAGTGGCCAGTGCCAGTTATTAAAGTATCCGTGCCAGCCGCAGAATCAAGTGACTGTGAGTACAGAGTGACTGTTTAGCAGCCTCACAGCCTGTGGTAGGAAGCTGTTTAGCAGTCTTGTAGTCCGGGCTTTGATGCTTCGATATCTCTTGCCTGATGGCAGGAGATCCAGGTGTATGTGGAGGGGGTGCAGTTTGTCCTTAGCAATTCTCTGAGATTTTTTCAGACAGCGGCTCTGGAACAGTTCTTGTACCGAGGGTAGGGAGACGCCAATGATCCTCTCTGCTCCCCTCACTACCCTCTGCAGAGCCTTCCTGTCCGAGCAGTTGCAGGTGCAGTACCATGTATTTATGCAGTACGTGAGTACAGACTCCACCGTGCCCCTGTAGAAAGTCCTGAGGATGTTGGTGGGGAGTGAGGCCTGTTTTAGTTTCCTCAGGAAGTGCAGTCGCTGATGGGCCCGTTTGACGGTCCCAGTGGTGTTCCTGGACCAGGTGAGGCTGTCCGTAATTTGCACACCGAGGAACTTTATGCTCTCCACTCTCTCCACTGCAGTGCCACTGATGTTGAGGGGTGTATGCTTTGGCTGCGCCCTCCTGAAGTCGACAACCATCTCCTTAGTTTTGTCGACATTCAATTCTATATTATTTTTGCCGCACCAGTCCACCAGTTGTTCTACTTCCTCCCTGTACATTGATTCGTCATCTCCACTGATGAGTCCCACCACTGTAGTGTCATCCGCAAATTTTATGATCATATTGTCCCTGAATCTGGCAGCACAGTCATGTGTGAGCAATGTGAACAACAGCGGGCTGAGCACACAGCCTTGAGGGGAGCCGGTGCTCAGCGTGATCGAGCCTGAAGTGTTCTTGCCAACACGGACTGACTGCGGTCTCTCTGTCAGAAAGTCCAAGATCCAGTGACACAGGGTGGTGTTGAGGCCCAGCAGGGTTAGTTTCTCCACAAGTCTCTGTGGGATGATGGTGTTAAACGCTGAGCTGAAGTCAATGTACAGGATTCTGGCGTATGTGTTTTTGTTTCCCAGATGCGTGAGTTATTGGTTAACATATTTCTCATGGGGAATACTGAAAACATGATCAGATAGATAATTGTAAGTTGCGGAGAAGCTGTGGAGCAGATGGGTAGGACAAACCTGTCAGTGTGAAGCTAGGGTTGCCATGGGGCCTGTTGTCTACACAAACCATGCACCAGTTTTCTGAGGTGACATTTCTCATTAATCTGCACAGTCAGGCAACCAGATCAGTCGTGGCTGGGACAGAGGATCGGAAAGAAGAGTAAGACTTTCAGGAAACACCTGTTCTTCAATGTTTCTGCTGATTTCTGCAACAATCCATCTGGGGCTTGAACTGGCCACAGGCCACTGCTGTCTTCAATTTAACTAATTACCTCAACTGAGATGGACATAGCTATAACTTCATCTGTGACTTCAGAGGCACTTCAGATTGAATGACTGAATGTAAACAAATTGAAACTGAATTTAATCTAATTACTGCATGAGGAGAACCAGACCTGGGTCAGTGGAATTCTGATCACTTCTTGTGGGATGCTTGACACTGGATCAGTGTGACCACAGTTGCCTCTAGTGGATCTGAATCCAGATGCAATGTAATTTAGCTCCTCTAAACATAACCTCGCCTTTCAGATCTGAGGTACGGCCACCTGTATCGGCAGGAGCTGATTTAAATGAAGGGACGGCAGGGAAGTCATGAATATTTCAACATCAATTGTTTATAGGTAAAACCTATACTAAATGGCATGCTTTTGAGATACTGTGGTGTTAGGTGGCCAGAAATCGATAATTTTAGTACTGCTACCTGTGTGTCATTACTTAACACCTATATTTGTTTTTCCAATAAAGTCCTTATTTAGTGATCAGCAGAAGGAACTAGGGTGGTCATTTTATCTTCATTTTATTCCGGAATTTTGAACAATAAAGTATCATTGAACCATTGATATTTTCAAAGTGGTAAAAGTGATATACTTGGTAAAATAACTACGAAGATCTACATTTTATAATTTTACTTTCAAGTATTTTTCTAAGATTGAAGAGTACAACGCAAGAACAGGCCATTCAACACAACACACGCGTACAACACAAGAACAGGCCAACAAGAACAACACAATATCCTGATCAAACTAATCTCCTCTGCCTATACATGATCCATATCCCACACTTTTCTGCATATTTAAAAACTTATAATATGTATCTGTCCCCACCACTGCTCCTGGCAGTGCATTCCAGGCATCCACCACTCTGTTCACTCTACCTTGGAACACGTGGCAATAATAAACTAAAGCAAACAAAACTATCCCTAAGCTAATATTCCAAAAATTGAATTACTAGTATTTTGTTTTGTTAACATTTGTGGGAGCAGGGAACTTGCAAATTGGCTGCAGAATGTCTTACATTACAGCGGCGGCTATTCACAACTAGTATTTTGCAGGTTCTAGTGCTTCAAGTTTATGAAAAGTCATGTCCCTTTTTTATTATGTAATGCTGAAATAACCATAATTCAACATGGGTAAGATGCAGACACATCTACTACATGCTATAGGCAGTAGGGCAGTGGCAGACAATGTATTAAGTATTTCACTGCCATGATCTAGAAGGGTCTGGATTTTTTGATAAATCCATCAATTAAAAAAAGGTAAAAGCAATGTGGGATGTATGAAAATGTCCTTGGTTATATTTTTGCCCTGAAAAGTGAAGGGTGTCGTTTTTTTTAACTAAGTCATATGAATCTTAAAAATATAGGTAAATGAGATGACAAATAAAATTATTCAAAATCACATTATTAATTGATTTCTCTCTGAAGTTGTGGAAAACCATATTTTTCATTAAAGAATCATTATCGTTGCTTCCATATTCAATATCCGGTGTGAGTTCCCGGCTTTGATTAGAAAATATAGTTCAGAATGCATACAATAAAACCCATTGTGAAACACATACTGGCCAATTCTTTAGTGAATGCAGTGAAAATGTCATCACCTACTAAGATCGGAAGCTGTAATTACACACTACTCTATACTGCATAAACCAGGAAATATTTTAATGTTCATTGTCTCGTTCTTGTTTCTAGTTATTTAAAAGGTATGAATAGTGACTCACTGGAAGAATGTATGAACTGAATGCTTTCACATATCAAAATTTGTCAGATTTTATAAAACTCATTTGATGCTGAATGGAATTGAATTGAATTGAAGTGAAACATACTGCATGAAAACAGGCTCTTTAGCCTACTGAGTCCATGCTGACCATCAATCACTCCTTCACACCAGTTCTATATAATGCCACTTTTGCCGTGTCCCTGCATTGTAGGAGCAATTCAGAGAGAACAATTAAACTGCATACCCACATGTTTTTGGGGTGTGGGAGGACACTGGAGCACCTGAAGGAAACCCATGCGTTCACAGGGAAAATGTAAAAACTCCACACAGCCAGCACCAAAGGTCAGGAATCAACCCAGGTATTTGGTGCTGTGAGGATGAAGCTCTACCAGCTGTGTCACCGTGTATTATTTTATGAAAATAATCCAAAAGAAATCTAAAACATAGACTTGCTATCTTGCTGAAGTTACTGATTCCATTTTTTGGTCAAATGGTGTAGATCCGATTTGAAATCAGGTTAAATGTTTTAAATACTGGAATGTCGTTAAAACTGGAATATGTCAAACTATCATCCCACCTGCCTGCATTAATTTTCCAAAGTCATCCCACCTGCCTGCATTAATTCCTCATCACTCTTTGCCCTGTTTATTTAAATATTTGTCCAGATGTCTCTTAAATGTTGTCAATGTCCTGCCTCTGCCATCTCATTCCAGAATACTGACTACTCTTTGTGTGAAACATTTACACTTCTGATCATCACCCTTAAACCATTCCTTCTCACCTTAATTTGATGACATATAGTTTTAGACACCATGGGAAATAGACACTGTCTATCTATCCTATCTCAGCCTCTCATAATGTTATACATCTATATCATGGCACTTCACATCCTCCTGAATATTCAGTACAGACTTTCCTGACTAAACAACTAGCATGATCATCATGAGAATGTACAACTTAACACACTCTTATCTAAGTGACCAGCAACATTACTTAAGTCATTCAACATAAAGTTTCAATAAATAATGCCCACCTTAAAATTGTAATAATTCATATTTTAAACAATCCCTAATATACTGTAGTCTAAGAGTGTAATATTCTATTCCATTGCAACAGTTAAACAAGTCTGCATATTTCTATGTGTCTTTCCTTTTAATACTGTTATTAACTTGTTTATTTTAACAGCTCTATTAACATAATGTCCAGGAGAAATTTATGTTGAAGCATCAACCAATGTGCTACCTTAAAAAAAATGATACCCCATCTGGTTTTCCTGTGCTCATTAACAGAAATGCCCTTTGCTGTTAAGAATGCACTCATCCCAGCTTATAATTTACCAGCTGCAATCTAATACCCTATTGAAGTTCAACATGGTATGGGTTAATAAATGAAACTCTTTGAGAATGCTTTTGAAGTGGCAATGATAGTTGTGGAGAGTTACCATTTGATTACATTCTGGCAATTTAGTGTGGTAAAGCCCATTTATATTTATATGGGAAATCGATGAGTCCTTTTGGAATATGATTTTGAATGCAATCCTGCAAACAAGTTGGGAAAACTAGCAGTTCGCTATATATGTATGATTCAAAATTCTGTTCCTATTCAGTCTCGCTACAGGAAAACAATAATTATACTATAAAAGTATATTCTGAAGATGGTGAAAATCTGAAATTGAAAAGGTATCCTTGAAGAAAATCGATGTGTAATTTTTGTATGAACTATTATTAATCAGCATTTAAATGGGAAGAAAACAGTAACAGTAAACACACAGCCACACACACAGATAAATATTTAAATACAAAACAAGATGTTGAAATGACTGATTGTGATGTTAACGTGAGTTAACATTTTAATCAACATATAAATTCAAGATCATTTAATTGCTCAATTAATCTATTATTTATGTAGGGAGGCTATGGAAGGTTCTTATTTAGCCCAGGATACTGATCCATTCTTGATTACCTCCTTTAGATATTTTCTTGTATCCTACTACATAGTTTTGCACAACAAACATGCTGTGCATATTAGTTTTGCTGTTTATTCCCAAATTCATAAATTTGCCTGAGAATATGGCTGCTATGGAGGGAAAATAATTTTGGATCATGCCATATTGTGAAAAAGTTTATTTAGTTTATTATAGATTATTATTACAGTAACATGTACTGAGGTACAGTGACAAGTTTTTTGCTGTATATATTGCAGAGATGGATTATAAATACCATGGTACGGTCACTATTTGTTTTTGCATTTCATAATAGCATTGTGAACAGAGATTCCATGCAGGAACATGTCTAGCCATTTGCTAAAGGGCAGAATTACGCATTGGAATAATGATTGATCTTTCGATAGTTTCTTTTCTCCCTTTTGATAGCCACTGAGCCTTTATTTGAAGCATTGTTTGCTCAAGTTACTGCCTTGGGGTCGAGGTA
Source organism: Leucoraja erinaceus (assembly GCF_028641065.1). Lineage (NCBI taxonomy): Eukaryota > Metazoa > Chordata > Chondrichthyes > Rajiformes > Rajidae > Leucoraja > Leucoraja erinaceus. The sequence continues at coordinate 89,509,513 of NC_073379.1, forward strand.
TATCAGATACCAAAGATACTTCAGCAATTGCTAAGTTAATCTATTGTTTGTGTAGGGAGCTTTTGGAAATCTCTTGTTAAGCAAAGGATACTGATACATTCTTCATCGGCTTCTTTACGTCTTATTTCATATCTATTTGTGAAGATCGCATCTTTCAAGGAAGATACCATTGGACTCTTCTGATTCCACATACCAACCACAGACAATGATGAACTTTGTACCTGCTTTGAAACAAAAAATGGAGTGTTATACTTCATTTGATTTACAGACTGCTTTCTGGTCAAACGTGGTATTAAAGGCATTCCCATAAAGTAAATGAAATGAAACTAATGCCGCCGTAGTTTCATTTTGTGGCACTGATGGTGTTTTAAAGAGACAGCAAATAAAAGCAACAACGCCTGGCACTGAGAATGGGTTTGCCACTCTTCTGAAGGGATGAATAATCAGCAATTTCTTGGAACAAAAACTAAAATGCTGGAAAATTGCAGCAGGTCAGGCAAGATCGTTGGAAAGAGACCCAGTCAATATTTCAGCCTTTCAACAGAACTGGTCTTTTGGCCTGACTGTATAGCCCAGTAATATAGCTTTACTAATTGCTGGAGCGACTAAGCGGGTCACGCAGTAGCTGTGGAGAGAATGGCCTGTCCATTGCTGTCCGATCCATTGAGTTCCTCACCACTATGTGTTTTGCTCAAGACTCCAGCATCTGCAGTCTCGTGTGTCTCCATCTTGCTTTTCTAATTGTTAGTTTCTGTATAATTTTACCACCATCATAATGAATCCTGACAGAAAAAAATATTTTAAAATCCCAAATTTGGAAGAGCTGCACTATTTGGTTTCTATTATTGCTGAATTACACCACAATATAAATGGTTAGACCGGAAGATAGATAATGTTTAGGGTCGGGACCCTTCTTCAGACCAATAATAATGGACTGGTGCGAGAAGGAGTGCGGTGGTTGGGGGGCTTGGATCTGGACGCAAGGAAAAGGAAATGACAAATTAGGGCCGGCAACAGTTGTCCTCAATCAAGGAGATTCCCGGACAGGCCGGTTGTTGGCTAGAGTCAGTGTGAATCGAAGAAGGATACATCATTTCGAACTGTGGAAAAGGTTAACAGACTTTTAGTTGAGGAAAAGGAGGGAAGAGAGAAAAAGGGGAGGGAGATGTTTGCAGAAGTTAGCTAAAATTGGAGAATTCAACATTCATACTGCTGGGTTAGAATCATAGAGTCATAGTGATACAGTGTGGAAATAGGCCCTTCGGCCCAACTTGCCCACACCGCCCAACATGTCCCAGCTACATGAGTCCCACCTGCCTGTGTTTGGTCCATATCCTTCCAAACCTGTCCTATCCATGTACCTTTCTAGCTGTTTCTTAAACGTTGGGATAGTCCAAGCCTCAGCTACCTCCTCTGGCAACTTGCTCCATAAACCACCACCCTTTGTGTGAAAAAGCTACCCCTTTAATTCCTATTAAATTTTTCCCCTTCACCTTAAACCTATGGCCTCTGGTCCCCAATTCACCTACTTTGGGCAAGTGCATCTACCCGATCTATTCCTCTCATGATTTTATACACCTCTATAAGATCACCCCTCATCCTCCTGCACTCCAACGAAATAGTCTCAGCCTACTCAACCTCTCCCTATAACTCAGACCCTTCAGTCCTGGCAACATCCTCATAAATCTTCTCTGTACCCTTTCCAGCCTGACAACATCTTTCCTATAACATGGTGCCCAGAACTGAACGCCATACACTAAATTCAGCCTCATCAATGTCATACAACTGCAACATGACCTCTCAACCTCTATACTTAATACTCTGATGAAGACCAATGTGCCAAAAGCCTTTTTGACCACCTTATCTACCTGAGAATCCACCTTCAAGGAACCATGCACCTGTACTCCTAGATCCCTCTGCTCCACAACACCACCCAGAGGCCTACCATTTACTGTGTAGGTCCTGCCCTTGTTCGACGTCCCAAAATGCAACACCTCACACTTCTCTGTATTAAATTCCATCAACCGTTCCTCAACCCACTTGGCCAATCGATCGAGTTGTAGGCTACTGAAGTGAAATAGGAGGCACTGTTCCCTGCTCCAATTTCCGTGTGGGCTCACTCTGACAATGGAGGAGACCTAGAACAGAAAGGTCAGTATGGGACTGGGAAGTTGAGTAAAAGTGGTTAGCAACTGGGAGATCCAGTAGGCCTTGGCAGTCAAGTACAAGTGTTCAGTGAAACAGCCGCCGAATCTACACTTTGCCTCGCCGACGTACAGGAGCCCACATTAGGAACACCATATGCAGTGGATGATGCTAGTGGAGGTGCATATGAACCTTTGTCTCACCTGGAAGGACTCGCAAGGTCCCTGAATAGAGTGGAGGGAGGAGGTACAAGGGCAGGTATTACATCTCCTGCATGGATTGGGTGATAAGGAATGAGTGAACCAAGGAGTTGTTGAGGGAGCGGTCTCCATCGACGGGGGAAAGGGTAGAGATGGGAAGATGTGGTTAGTTGTGGGATCACATTGCAGGTGACGGAAATGTGTTGGATGCGGAGACTGGTGGGATGAAAGGTAAGGAACCCTGTCCTTGCTTCATCTAAGGAGAGAGGGAGCGAGATATGGGTGAGAATTTCATCTATGACAGCAGGGGGGAACCACATTCACAAAAGAATGAGGATCTCTTTTGGGAGCAGAAGCGGTGGGGATAGAGGAATTGAGAGTAGGGGTTAGAGTCTTGGCAAGAGGCAGGGTGGGAGAAAGTATAGTCAAGGTAACTGTGGGGGTAGGTAGGTTTCAAGTAGACCCATGATGGAGACAAAGAAGTGTCAGAGACAGTCCAGGTGAATTTGAGGGGAGGGTAGAAGTTAATAAAAGAGGTGCATGAGTTCTGCATGGGTGCATTGGTATGTTTCCTCCAATACTTACTGTGATATACTTACTATGTAAAAACTGATTTAAAAAAAAACAATGCTATTTATTTGGCTTTTGACCTCTGAGTTAAATTTAACCAACATCTCCAACTGCCAGCTTGTTGTCAATAAATAGCAAACGTTGTATTTCTGCCTGTTGTGCAGTCGGTAACAATGATATGAAAATGGGTGGAGGGGCAGGAAGTGTAGAGAAAACAGGGACTCTGCTGAAGGACTTGGATAGATTGGGAGAATGGGCAGAGAAGTGGCAGATGGAATATAGTGTAGTAAAGTGTGGAGCATTGCATTTTGTTAGTAGGAATAAAGGCGTAGACTATTTTCTAAATGGGGAGAGAATCCAGAAATTGGAGGTGTAAAGGTACTTGGGAGTGCTGGTGCTGGATTCCCACAAAGTTAATCTGCAAGTGAAATCAGCAGTAATGAAGGCAAACGCAATGCTAGCATTTATTTCAAGAGGGCTAGAATACAAAACAGGGATGTAATGCTGAGGCTCTATAAGGCGCTGGTCAGGCTGCATTTGGAGTATTGTGAGCAATTTTGGGCACCATGTCAGATTCAGATTCAGATTCAGATTCAATTTTAATTGTCATTGTCAGTGTACAGTACAGAGACAACGAAATGCATTTAGCATCTCCCTTGAAGAGCGACATAGCAAACGATTTGAATAAAAAATAAATAATAAGTGTCCGGGGGAGTTTATAAAGTCCAGAACAGAGGATGTATAGGAATCAATGTCCGTGTGAGAGTCAAGGGTGGCCTGGGCTGCAAACGCCTTCCAGTCAGTGTTACGCCAGTGTTACATGTCTGAGGAAGGATGTGCTAGCTCTGGATAGGGTCCAGAGGAGGTTTACAAGGAAGATCACAGGAATGAGTAGGTTAACCTATAATGAGCATTTGTCAGTACTGGGCCTGTACTCGCTGGAGTTTAGAAAATTGAGGGGAGACCTCATTGAAACATACCGAATAGTGAAAGGCTTGGATAGTGGATATGGAGAGGATGTTTCCACTAGTGATAGAGTCTAGGACTAGAGGTCATAGCCTCAGAAATAAAGGGCATTCCTTCAGGAAGATGAGGAAGAATTTCTTTAGTTGGAGGGTGGTGAATCTATGGAATTATTTGCCACTGAAGGCTGTGGAGGCCAAGTCAATGGGGCAGAGATAGCTAGATTATTTTTTAAAGGCAGAGATAGCTAGATTCTTGATTAGTACAGGTGTCATAGGTTATGGGGAGAAGGCAGGAGAATGGGGTTAGGAGGGAGATATAGATCAGCCATGATTGAATGGCAGAGTAGACTTGATGGGCCAACTGGCCTAATTCTACTCCTTATGACCATCCAACATTGGTTTGTAGGAAGGATCTGCAGGTGATGGTTTATACTGAAGATAGACACAAAATGCTTGAGTATCTTTCTGCTGAAATACCCTTCATCAGACATCAAATATTGTTCTTTTCCCATCTCTCTTTTACTGCTACTGATATTATGTTTATTGTCTCTCATTACTCTTGATTCAACTTTCACAATGGTCCATTTGTGGTTCTAAGTACATCAGCTTATACTGATTAGTAATCAGCAGCTTGTAATCACACAATTCCTAAATGCTACATTCCTAACATTGTTATCCTCCCCAAATTCTATCTGATGTATTTTTTTCTCTCATTGTTTTTTGTCAAATATATCCATGAATCAGCCTTCCCTACTTCAATAATCTCTATTGTGCACTCCACGCTTCAACTATACTCTACTGGGCAACTCACATTTCACATCTCCTCCTCTGACACCTTCTCATGATCTCTTGTTCAACCTCCCTCTCTGTCTCATCCCCCCCCCCCCCCCCCCCCCCCCCCCCCCCCCCCCCCCCCCCCCCCCCCCCCCCCCTCTCCTCTCTCCCCATTACTACTTAGTTCCCATTTATTTGCTTGTGCTGCCCAGATATTTGGAACTTTGGCAAGGTGGAGGGAATGGGGCATCTTTAAAACTCACTCCTCTTTGATAATGCTTTTGTGTCATTGTCATAATATCTCCATCATTGTTATTTGTCTCCTTGTCAAGTTCTTCCTGTATGCAGGAATGACTTTGAATTCATAAGTGTAAATCAAGTTTAAAGAAAGCTTTTGGTGTGCTGGCCTTCATCAATCAGAGCATTGAGTATAGAAGTTGGGATGTAATGTTAAAATTGTACAAGGCATTTGTGAGGCCAATTCTGGAGTATGGTGTACAATTTTGGTCGCCTAATTATAGGAAAGATGTCAAAAAAATAGAGAGAGTACAGAGGAGATTTACTAGAATGTTGCCTGGGTTTCAGCAACTAAGTTACAGAGAAAGGTTGAACAAGTTAGGTCTTTATTCTGTGGAGCGCAGAAGGTTAAGGGGGGACTTGATAGAGGTCTTTAAAATGATGAGAGGGATAGACAGAGTTGACGTGGATAAGCTTTTTCCATTGAGAGGAGGGAAGATTCAAACTAGAGGACATGATTTGAGAATTAAGGGACAGAAGTTTAGGGGTAACATGAGGGGGAACTTCTTTACTCAGAGAGTGGTAGCTGTGTGGAATGAACTTCCAATGGAAGCGGTGGAGGCAGGTTCGATGTTATCATTTAAAAATAAATTGGATAGGTATACGGATGGGAAAGGAATGGGGGGTTATGGTCTGAGTGCAGGTAGATGGGACTAGGGGAGAATACGTTTTCGGCATGGACTAGAAGGGCCGAGATGGGTTTTATGGTTATATATGGTTATAAGTAGATTCAGATTCAAATTATTGCCATAAAAACTTGGAACGTATTTCAGGAATTCTTCATGCAAAGAGTGACTGATACAATTAATAGTTCTGCACAATTACAAATAGAATAGTGGAGTAGAAAATTCTACAATAATATGAGAAGCAATAAATGTTGCAACATGTGAAATTTATGCTCTCTCTAGATGTCAAATTGAAGTGAACGAAATAGCCTTTCCCAAGTGTAATTGAGTTCATGTGATAAATGAAAGTTTTTGTTGCTCTAATAAATGTCTTAATAAATGGTTTGCTCTTTTTAACAGCAGGGTTGCTATAATCCTTTCATACCTGGTATAGTTTAAGAAAATAAATTGGATCATGAAGCATAGTGGTTTTGTGCAGCTTGTGATCAATTTCAATAACAAGTAAAGTACAAAGAATATCAAAGTGTTGCAGCAAAATTGCAGACAGACAGTGAGCTGCATGAATCATGCCACTTTCATCCTTTGCCCTCTGTATGTCTCACATATCCGGCACAGACAACAACCTGTAGCATAGAATGCACATCTGAAATGCTCTTCAAAGATTTTTACCCACAACTACATGGCCCATGGACAATGTAGGCCATGAGGAGAAATTAATTTAGTCTGAGGATGGTGGATCTGTGGAATTCTTTGCCGCAGAAGTCTATAAAGTCCAAGTCAGTGGATATCCACCTGAATGTGTCACAGCCTGTGGAATCCCAAAATGGCCTCCATATATAATATTTACCAGCACGAAGACTGTCCCTGCACTCCCACCACATTGCGCTGCTAATGATCCCTATTCTCATGTTGAAATATTTGCCTCTCAGCCCCCAGATCACCAACTTGCCAAACCAACCACTGACTGCTCTCTGGCTAATACCCTACCTACCATTCTCCTGCCCATTATTCTCCTCCACAAATCTCCAACAGGCAAACTCACTGTTTTACAGACCTCCTGATCTCTCATCCCCTATACCCAGTAGCTAGTCGTTTCCCTGAGGTCTATGGATTGCAGATACGGCCCTCCCACCAACTACTCAGATCCTTTATCTTGTCCAAGCCCGTCTCTGATGCTTGACCAGAACCCTATCCATCCCCACCTCCAAATCCTCCCATCACCAACTTTCAGTACCACTCCTATGTTCCTAACAGTTAATCTTCAATTTGAAGCTCACACTGAAACAAAATAAAAATCTATTTTCTATCTATCTATCTATCTATCTATCTATCTATCTATCTATCTATCTATCTATCTATCTATCTATCTATCTATCTATCTATCTATCTATCTATCTATCTCCGGTTTGGCGGTATTTCTATTTGCACAAAAATGGTTTGCGATAGCGCTATGAATTTTCGCCAGTTCACTCAGCGTTCTCCTGTGCTGCGAGTGCGCCAAGTTTCATTCTGATTGGTTGAATGTCGTAAAAGTTAGCGAGGTTGAAAAATCTGAAAAAAGCGCGTGCGCAGATCAATCTCATCTCCTGCCAGTCAGCGCCACATGGATTAGTCTCTTCCCCGCCACTCCCCGGGATGGTCCACCCATTCCTGCGCCATCGTGTCTTTACTGGAGCTGAGGAAAGACGGTGGAGGTTTCCAACCGGACTTTCGGAGGAACCCGAGGCAGCCCAGCCCCGCCCCAAGCAGCTGCCCCACCCCAAGCACCAGCCCCGCTCCAAGTAGCAGCTCAGCGTAGAAGACCCCACCCAGCCCAGCACGGGACACGCAACCCAGAGTCAGAGATGTCGCCGATGTCGCCAAACAGAAAGTGGAGACTCTGATCCCGGCGGAGGAGAACGACCAGCGATCAGCGCCCACTGTGAGTCCCCATAGCACTGCCAATTCCAGCCACTACCCCTCAGGTTCCGCCATGCTGGCTCCTCCCCCCTCCCCCATGATGCCACCTGCCACCTCCCCCCATGCCTCTTCCCCCGCCTTTTTCTCTGAGCTCACTCCCCTCCGCCCCACACACACCCACCCCCCCCCCACACACCCACCCACCGGGACACACACCCTCCCTAAACACACTCCACTACTCACACACACCCCGCCGCCCACAACCCCCGCAATCACAACCTCACCCAGCCCAGCGTGATCCAGGTAGAGCTCCTGAAGGACCGTGTTGGGGAACTGAAGAAGCAAGTGGATGACCTCAGGTTCGTCAGAGAAACTGAGTTGTTCCTCGACAAGTCCTACAGTAAGATTGTTACACCTGAGGTACTGGAAGAGAGATGGTGGGTGATGGTGAGAAAGAGAGGGAAGAATAGAATGCAAACGTCCCCGTGTGTTGTACCACTTGTGAACAGGTTCACCCACTTACAAGCTGTCGGGACAGAAGACGTGTTTACACTGAGCGGCGGACTGGCTTGCGAAGCAAATAGGGCTCTTGAGCCAAAACCAAATAAGCCAACGTCAGGCAACGCCATTGTAGTGGGAGACTGCATTGTGAGAGGTATGGACAGGGGTTTCTGCGGCAACAGACGGGATTCAAGGATGGTGTGCTACCTTCCTGGTGCCAGGATCCGGGGTGTCATGGACAGAGTGCAGAAAATCTTCAAGGGCGAAGGTGAACATCCGGAAGTGGTAGTGCATGTCGGCACAAATGATGTCGGAAAGAAGGGGATGAATATTCTGCAGCGTGACTTTAGAGAGCTCGGAATAATGCTGAAAAGCAGGACGTCCAGGGTTGTTATCTCTGGTTTGCTTTCAGTTCCTCGTGCTGGCGAGAGCAGGAACAGGGAGATACGGGACATGAATGTGTGGCTGAGGAACTGGTGCACGGGGCAGGGATTTAGATTCTTGGATCACTGGGATCCGTTTTGGGGTAAGAGGGAACTGTACAAAAGGGACGGATTGCATCTTAACAGGTGGGGGACCAGCATTCTGGCAGGCAAGTTTGCCACTGCTACACGGGTGGGTTTAAACTGAATAAGGGGGGTGGGGTGTCAAATGTGATAGGCAAGGATGGAGTTAAAGGGAAAGGGTTTCTTAAATGTGTGAGCGGAGAGACAGAGGGGTGTAAAATGAGGGTAGAAGCAATAGGTACAAGGTGAAAAGTAAAAGTGGCAGGCAGATAAATCCAGGGCAAAAATCAAAAAGGGCCAATTTTCAACATAATTGTATAAGGGGTAAGTGTTGTAAAAACAAGCCTGAAGGCTTTGTGTCTCAATGCAAGGAGCATTCATATTAGGTGGATGTTGAAATTGCAGATAGCTATTAATGACTATGATATAGTTGGGATCACGGAGACATGGCTCCAGGGAGACCAAGGCTGGGAGCTGAATATCCAGGGATATTCAATATTCGGGAGGGATAGACGGAAAGTAAAAGGAGGTGGGTTAGCGTTGCTGGTTAGAGAGGAGATTAACACAATAGAAAGGAAAGACATTAGCTTGGAGGATGTGGAATCGATATAGGTAGAGCTGCGAAACACTAAGGGGCAGAAAATGCTAGTGGGAGTTGTGTACAGGCCACCTAACAGTAGGAGTGGAGTTGGGGATGGCATCAACCAGGAAATTAGAAATGCGTGCAACAAAGGTAAAACAGTTATAATGGGTGACTTCAATCTACGTATAGATTGGGTGAATCAAATTGGCAGGGATGCTGAGGAAGATGATTTCTTGGAATGTATGTGGGATAGTTTTCTAAACCAACATGTAGAGGAACCAACGAGAGAGCAGGCTATTCTAGACTGGGTATTGAGTAATGAGGAAGAGTTAGTTATCGGTCTTGTTCTGCATGGCCCCTTGGGCAAGAGTGACCATAACATGGTTGAGTTATTCATTAGGATGGAGAGTGACATAATTAATTCAGAAACAAGGGTTCTGAACTTAAAGAAAGGTAACTTTGAAGGTATGGGACGTGAATTGGCCAAGATAGACTGACAATTGATTCTTAAAGGGTTGATGGTGGATATGCAATGGAAGGCATTTAAAGACTGCATGGATGAACTACAACAATTGTTCATCCCAGTTTGGCAAAAGACTAAATCAGGGAAGGTAGTGCATCTGTGGATAACAGGGGAAATCAGGGATAGTATCAAAACAAAAGATAAAGCATACAAATTAGCCAGAAAAAGCAGCCTACCAGATGATTGGGTGAAATTCATAGTCCAGCAGAGGAGCACAAAGGGCTTAATTAGGAAAGGGAACATAGATTATGAAAGAAAACTGGCAGGGAACATAAAAACTGACGGCAAAAGTTTTTATAGATATGTGAAGAGAAAAAGATTAGTTAAAACAAATGTAGGTCCCTTGCAGTCAGAAACAGGTGAATTGATCATGGGGAACAAGGACATGGCAGACCAATTGAATAACTACTTTGGTTCTGTCTTCACTAGGGAAGACATAAATAATCTGCCGGAAATAGCAGGGGACCGGTGGGGTCAAATGAAATGGAGGAACTGAGTGAAATCCAGGTTAGCCGGGAAGTGGTGTTAGGTAAATTGAATGGATTAAAGGCTGATAAATCCCCAGGGCCAGATAGGCTGCATCCCAGAGTATTTAAGAAAGTAGCCCCAGAAATAGTGGATGCATTAGTGATAGTTTTTCAAACCTCTTTAGATTCTGGAGTAGTTCCTGAGGATTGGCGGGTAGCAAACGTAACCCCACTTTTTAAGAAGGGAGGGAGAGAGAAAACGGGGAATTACAGACCAGTTAGTCTAACATAGGTAGTGGGGAAACTACTGGAGTCAGCTATTAAAGATGGGACAGCAGCACATTTGGAAAGTGGTGAATTCATTGGACAAAGTCAGCATGGATTTATGAAAGGTAAATCATGTCTGACGAATCTTATAGAATTTTTCGAGGATGTAACTAGTAGAGTGCATAAGGGAGAACCAGTGGATGTGGTGTATCTGGACTTCCAGAAGGCTTTCCACAAGGTCCCACATAAGAGATTAGTATACAAACTTAAAGCACACAGTATTGGGGGTTCAGTATTGATGTGGGTAGATAACTGGCTGGCAGACAGGAAGCAAAGAGTAGGAGTTAACGGGTCCTTTTCACAATGGCGGGTAGTGACTAGTGGGGTACCGCAAGGCTCAGTGCTGGGACCCCAGCTATTTACAATATATCTTAATGATTTGGACGAGGAAATTGAATGCGACATCTCACAGTTTGCGGACGACACGAAGCTGTGCGGCAGTGTTAGTTGTGAGGAGGATACTAGGAGGCTGCAAGGTGACTTGGATAGACTGGGTGAGTGGGCAAATGCATGGCAGATGCAGTATAATGTGGATAAATGTGAGGTTATCCACTTTGGTGGCAAAAACAGAAAAGTAGACTATTATCTGAACGGTGGCCGATTAGGAAAAGGGGAGATGCAATGAGACCTGGGTGTCATGGTACACCAGTCATTGAAAGTAGGCATGCAGGTGCAGCAGGCAGTGAAGAAAGCGAATGGTATGTTAGCATTCATAGCAAAAGGATTTGAGTATAGGAGCAGGGAGGTTCTACTGCAGTTGTACAGGGTCTTGGCGAGACCACACCTGGAGTATTGCATACAGTTTTGGTCTCCTAATCTGAGGAAAGACATTCTTACCATAGAGAGAGTACAGAGAAAGTTCACCAGACTGATTCCTGGGATGTCAGGACTTTCATATGAAGAAAGACTGGATAGATTCGGCTTGTACTCGCTAGTATTTAGAAGATTGAGGGGGGATCTTAAAGAAACTTACAAGATTCTTAAGGGGTTGGACAGACTAGATGCAGGAAGATTGTTCCCAATGTTGACCTGTTCCAGAACAAGGGGTCACAGTTTAAGGATAAGGGGGAAATCTTTTAGGACCGAAAAACATTTTTCACACAGAGAGTGGTAAATCTCTGGAATTCTCTGTCACAGAAGGTAGTTGAGGCCAGTTCATTGGCTATATTTAAGAGGGAGTTAGATGTAGTCCTTGTGGGGGTATGGAGAGAAGGCAGGTACAGGATACTGAGTTGGATGATCAGCCATGATCATATTTAATGGCGGTGCAGGCTCGAAGGGCCGAATGGCCTACTCCTGCACCTATTTTCTATGTTTCTATGTGAGGCACCCATCCTAGAGTCAGAGTAACTGAACGGGATAGGCAACATCTCTGGAGAGAAGGAATGGTTGACGTTTCACATCGAGACCCTTGTCGACACAAAACGTCACCCATTTTATCTCTCCAGAGATGCTGCCTGTCCCGCTGAGTTACTCCAGCATTTTGTGTCTATCTTCGATTTGAACCAGCATCTGTAATTCTTTCTTACACATTATTTCATTACATGCCTGTTAGCATATTTACTGAGTTTTTGTCTGGTGAATGAAGCTGCAGATGCTGATTTATACCGAAGCTAAACACAAAGTGCTAGTCAGACTGAAGAATGGCCTCGACCCGAAACATCATCCATTCCTTCTCTCCAGAGATGCTGCCTGTCCCGCTGAGTTACTCCAACATTTTGTCTATCTTCGGTGTAAACCAGCACCTGAAGTTCCTCCCTTCATAAGGCTCATAGGTAAGCTGCCTTACCAAGAAATTCTACAGCACCCATGCCATCAGGTTTAATCACCCAACAGAAATGTCCTTACAACAAGCATTGCTTTAAATATCAGAGATTTGGTGGTGGATGTTCCCCTCATACTGGAGGAGGGTTCGATTTGTTGTTAATGAAGGTTTAGTCATAAATAAATCCCACAAATAATTCCATAACCAAAAGAAGAATGTGGGAAAATTGGGTATTTTCATAAGTGAGAGGAACAGAATTAGATTATTTAGCCCACGAATCATGGCCATTCATTCATCGCCCATCTCTGCCATTGAATCATGACTGATTTATCTCTCCCTCCTAACCCCACTCACACCCATACTAATCAAAAACCTATCTATCTGCGCCATAAAAATATCCATTGACTTGCAGTCAGCAGTCCCCATTACAGCAAATCCCTTTCATGATTCTTTCAAGGTTGTTATCAGGAAACAACACAATGATAGCCTAAAATTACTACTTCCCTATTCCATCTTAAAGCTGTCCTTTGTCAAAGTGAGTCACACAAATACCGACTGCACTACCTCCGGTGAAAGGATCGCAAATGGTGATCTTTGCAGCAAAGTACATTTGCAGTTAAACATTCATTACTTTTAGTAACTGTGATGAATAAATACTTCTCTTTTATCCTTGGCAGACTTTTTCTTTGCAAATACTTACTATTTCATCAGTTGTAACTTTATCTTGATGTCATTTTGCAACACACTGATTGCCAATATATATACAAAGACGACGCCACAACAATTCTTTGTTAAAGTGTATTTTATCAGTCTTTTTTTTTATTTCAATATATAACATGAACCCTGCCTTTGTGCCCTTATAAAGTGAATTTGAATCTTTGCAAAGTGTAATGAGATGCTGCTTAGAAGGGATTTACACAGCACCGACTTAGTCCCCCTACATATCAACGGCGAGTGTGTGGAGAGGGTCAACACCTTCCGGTTTCTCGGCGTCCTTATCTCTGCTGATATCTCCTGGACAGACAACACGACAGCGGTCATCAAGAAGGCTCAGCAGCGGCTGCACTTCCTAAGGGTTCTCAGGAAGCACAACCTGGACTCTAACCTGCTGCTGACCTTCTACCGCTCGTCCATCGAGAGCCTGCTGACATACTGCATTACAGCATGGTACGGCAGCTGCACCATGGCAGACAGGGAGAGGCTTCAGAGGGTAACTAGGACAGCACAGAAGATCATTGGTTGCCCTCTCCCCTCCCTGATGGACATTTACACCTCCCGCTGCCTTAGCAGGGCAAAGAATATCATCAAGGACAGCTCCCATCCTGCGTTTGGACTGTTCGACCTGCTGCCCTCTGGAAGGCGCTATAGGTGCATCAAATCTAGGACAAATAGACTCAGGAATAGTTGTTTTCTGAAAGTCATAACTACTCTTAATTCACACATGCACTGACTTCACAGCCCAACCCCCGGACTTCCATCTATTCTATCCACGTACTGAAATTTGGAACTGTAATGTGTATTGTAACTGTAATTTTAATATTTAATATAATCTTTAAACATCTGCCTAAGAATACTACCTATTCATCCTTCACCATTTTGCCTTTATAGATATGTATATAGTGCCGCAGAATTGTGCACCTACCCCCCCGCCCTTTTGTTTTGTTTTCTGTTTCTTGTTTTTTGTACTATATTATATGTATGCACTGAGTACGAGCTGCTTTTAATCTCATTGTACATGTATAGTGACAATAAATGGCATATCTATCTATATCTTTATCATTTCTTCACTATCTGCAAAAACATATCAAGGCATGTGAGATCGGGGGGGTGTTAGGGAATAAATGGAGGGTCTCGGAGATTGGGGCTGAGGTTGGTTATGATTAGAGCCAGGATTTTGCCATAAATGCCATGTGCCTTTTCATACCTTTTTGATGATTTCACCAGGATAATGAAATTCATGATCGAGTGCCTAAATTATTTTTGCCGTTTTGCTCAAAGGTTGTGATATTTGCTTTAGTTGTACCGTGATTTCTTGGATCTTGGAAACTTTATTGTCATTCAGGCCTTTCGGTCTGAAGGAAATTTTGTTGCCTCGCAGTCATACATATAATAAAGTAACAAAACACACAATAACACACAAATTTAACATCCACCACAGTGAGTTCACCCGACACCTCCTCACTGTGATGGAAGGCAAAAATCTTAAGTCTTTGTCTCTTCCCTCCTTGTTCTCCCTCTGCGCTGAGGCGATCCAGGCCTCCGATGTTGTGACCCCCCACCGGGTGATGGTGCTTTAGTCCCGCGGCTCAACCGTGCTTCGTGAACGGGCCGGTTCAATCTCTGCGGCCCGGGGTGGTCGAAGCTGCCACCCTCCAATCCAGTAGAAGAAGCTGTTGCCGTGGGAGCTCCAGAAAAACAGGTCACCAACCTGTGACCTGCGAGCTCCCAACGATGTCGTCTGCTGGGCCCGCGGCCGAACCTCCGAAGTCGGGTCACTACCGACATCAATTTCAATGATGTTGTCTATGTTAACACATTAATATTAATATTATTATTAACGTGTTAACATAGTATAACTTACAAGAAGATTTCCACCACTGGGGCGAAACCGGGGGCGCCACCGTCGGTCATTCATTCATTCGTGCTGCTGCCCGCTGGTTCAGCCTTCTCCAAGATCTATTTAAGAAAGAACTGCAGATGCTGGAAAAATCGTAGGTAGACAAAAAATGCTGGAGAAACTCAGCAGGTGAGGCAGCATCTATGGAGAGAAGGAATAGGCGACGTGTCTGGTCAAGACCCTTCTTCAGACTGATGTGGGGGGGAAGGGGAGTTGGGGAAAAGAAAGGAAGAGGCAGAGACAGTAGGACTAGGAGAGCTGGAAAGGGTGAGGGGGAGGGTGAGGGAGAAGACAAGGGCTATCTAAAATTAGAGAAGTCAATATTGATATCGCTGGGGCAATATCAAGCGAAATACCCAAGCTTGTCTCCTCTCTACATTTACTGATGGCTTCAGTCACAGATCTGAGTTTTCGAGTGGTCTGTGCAAGGCATTCATTGATGCTGGAATTCCATTTGGAAATTGGGAAACAAATCTCTCAGAATTTTTTTAAAGAAATACACAGAGGAACATATACCAAGCGAGTCATAATTATGGAAAAATTATGTTGACATCAACTTCAACATTGTTGTGCAGAAAATTAGTTGAAGTTGCATGCAACATAATATGGATCTCAATAGATGAAACAACCGATGTTGTGAGGAGATATGTTGCCAATGTGGTCATCGGTACACTGGAGGCAGGTCAACCATCAAAGGAGTATTTGTTGACATTGGAGAAGTCAAACAGCTCAACTATTGCTCAGTTGTTTACATCTTCACTTACTGATCTTTGGCCAGAAGATATAAAACACGAGAATGTTCTTCTGTTTGTCACTGATGCAGCTCCGAACATGAAAAAAGCTGCTCGCGCTCTTAAAGTTTTAATCCCCAAAATGTTGCATTTGACATGCTTAGCTCAAGGACTTCCGAGAATTGTCAAACACATACATAGTTTGTTTCTAAATGTCGATCGCCTAGTTTCCAATGTCAAGAAAATCTTCCTCAAAGCATGTTCAAGGAAATGGCACACGAGATTCCGCTACCTCCTCAGCCCATTTTGACTAGGTGGGGTACATGGCTCTCTGCTGTACTCTATTATGCTGCAAATTTCGAAAACATAAAATAATTTGTCAACTGTTTTGAAGAAGAATCTGCTGCAGCCAGTGAAATCATGCAGAAAAAGTTCCTCCACCACGATCTTGTGTTTATTGCTTCCAATTTTGCAAACTTCCCACAAGCTATCACTTCCCTTGAGAAATGTGGCAAAACATTAGTGAATAACTTGCAGGTTTTCAACAAAGTAACTGACGATATCCATATAATTCCTGACGATGTAGGTAAAGATATACAAGGAAAATGTGAGAGAGTGATTTTAGCTAACAAAGATCTTGAAGAAATACAAAACATAGCTAAAGTTCTCAAAGATAGTTGTAATGCACAAGATATCGACATGAATATAAAGTCTGTAGCTTGTTTTGGGTATGCACCAGTGACCTCAGCTGAGGTAGAAATAAGTTTTCACAACTGAAGGATAGTCTGTCTGAGAGGCAGCATAATCTAACACCAGATAATTTGAAAAAAATGCTTGTAATTACGTGCAACCAGGCAACTTTGGTCATTTAATGGAGAATACCTTTATATTATCATTTTTAACCATATTTTGCGGGTGGAAATACACGCCTTTTTATGCCTTTTTTTGTCAATGTTCCTTTTTCGTGCCTTTTTTGCAATTTTTTTTGCCTTTTTGCCTGCCTATTTCAGAGATTTTTAGCGCCTAAACATCCTGGCTCTAGTTATGATAATAACTAAAGAAGAAGAAAATTGAGTGGGCTGAGAAATTGTTGCAGAAGTGGTTGGAGAGCAGATTGAAAGTTCAATAAAAGGTAGGGGTTACTAGAGAGATGGTGCACAGAGAATTCTGAGGGAGCAGATTAACTATGAAAGGAACAGAGGGCGAGAGACAGGGGTCACGATGATTACTCACGGAGAACGTGCAAATTCCAGACAGATAGCAGCTCTACCAGCTGTGCCACGGTGCCACCCAAAGCAGTAGTTACTGGAACAGACCCTAAATCTGTATTTAAAGCCTGCCCCAGTACTTGAAGATGGTGCCATCTTCCCCTCCCATTCACATACTGACCTTTCTGTTCTGGGCCTCCTCCACTGTCATAGTGAGCACAATGCAAATTGGAGGAACAGCACCTCATATTTTGCTTTTGCAGCTTACAACACAGCGGTATGAATTTGATTTCTCTAATATCAAGTATGCCTTGCTCTCTCCGTCCCTCCCCCACCCTAGTTCTCCGACTAGCATCATAGTCCTTCTGATTAATTTTACCGATTGTATGCTTCTTGTCACCTTCCCCTCAGCTAACAATGAACCATTCTACATTTCCTTATCATCGCCTGCTTTGACCTGTTTTCACACCTTACCCTTCCATATCTCTAGACATTCTCCCCTGACTCTCAGTCTGATGAAGGGTCTCGACCCAAAACATCACATACTCCTTTTCTCCAGAGATGCTGCCTGTCCCGTTGAGTTACTCCAGCTTTTTGTACCATTTTACAAACTCTTATTATGTAGTAGATTCATGCATAGATTCTGCCAATGGGGTGATGCCATTGCAGCACACAGACGGGTACATCATTTCTTGAGGGATATCATTGAGAACTTGTAGAAGTATGTTCGTCACATGCAAAGTTTGGTGATTGCGTTTTACATAAATGTAAAAGAATTGTACCATGCAAAAACATTTGGATATCAAATAATTATGAGATGGAATGCAGGAACGAGGTTGAGAACCTCATGTCCTGGTGTCAAAACAACAACCTTTCTCTCAATGTCAGAAAGATGAAGGAGAGAGTGATCGACTTCAGCAAGCGAAGTGGTACACATGCCCCACTTTACATTGATGGTTGAAAACTTCAGATTCCTAGGAGTCAATATCACCAACAACTTCCCCACGACCACCCATATTGAAGCAATGACCAAGAAAGCACACCAATGCCTGTAAACTCCTTAGTAGGCTTAGATAGTTCTGCAGGTCCCCTACAATTCACCAACTTCTACAGATGCACCATATAAAGCATTTTATCGGGATGCATCACAGCTTGGTTTGGGAACAGCTCCATCCAAGATCACAAGAAATTGCAATGAATTGTAGACGCAGCCCAGACCATCACACAAACCAACCTCCCTTCCATTGACTCCATTTATACCTCTCACTGCCTCGGTAAAGCCAGCAGCATAATCAAGGATGAGTTGCACCCTGGCCACTCCATCTTCACCCCTCTCCCATCAGGCAAAAGTATAGAAGTGTGAAAACGCACACCTGCAGATTCAGGGACAGTTTCTTCCCAGCTGTTATCAGGCAACTGAATCATCCCAGTATAACCACACAGCAGTCCTAAACTACTATCTACCTCATTGGTGACTCTCGAAGTATCTTAGATCAGGGTTTACTGGCTTTACCTTGCAAAAAGAAAAATGGCTCGAATGTAATCATGAATTGTCTTTCCACTGAGTGGATAGCACACCACAAAATGCTTTTCACTGCACCTTGGTATGTTATTTTCTTTTATGATCTGAAAATGTCACAAAATGCTTCACAGTATATTATTCACAAAGTATTATCCTGTGTATACATTATTATGCTATCTATAATTCTGTAGAAATCAAATATAATTTGTTTTCTAATGCAAACAAATTAAATATTGTAGGAAACCTGTAAACTGGGCCCGCAAACCTCCTCAGGAAATGAATATGTTTACAAATATGAATTCTTGCCATGTTTTATAGGTGACCCCACTTCTGTGGATGACACTGGATTAAATCCTTTGTGAAGATGAATCGCACACATGTTTAAATGAATTTGACCAGACCTTGCTTTAAAAATGTTTTAGATCCACTTACCTTTAACATCATTTCTAGAGTATCTACTATCCATTTCCTCCTCTGCCTTTCTCTCTCACTTGCAGTTTCACAGATGCAGGAAGTTATCCAATATCTCATTAAATTACTGTTTGAGTTGCTTGCAGAAGGTTTCACTGCATCAATGTAGTCAACTGAGTCCTAGCTTCCCAGTTAATAGCAAAAGAGGTACTTCACACAGGTACATTTGACGTATCAGACACTGGATGAAAAATCCTGGCTATTTATCTTTTTCCCTGTAAAGTAATTCTCTTCACTTTGTCAGTTTAGAGTTTTCAGATACAGCTTGGAAACAGGCCCACTGAGTCCATGCTGATCATCGATCACTCTTTCACACTAGATCTGTTATTCCCTGTTCTCATCTACTCCCTACACACTAGGGATAATGTACAGAGGCCAATTAACCTACAAACCTGCTAATTTTACTTCGGAGTCACCAAGATACTAAAACCAGCTCTGGCAATATTAAGAAGACAAAAACATATTGTCATGGCATATCTTGATGATATCTTAATAGTAGGCAAGGCCATGGAATTGACTATGTTAGCTGTATCAGCTACCAAACAGTTGTTCGAAATCCTGGGATTGTCTTATATCCAGATAAATCTAAGTTGAAGCCATCCACAATCGTGGACTGCTTGGGCTTCACAATTAATTCAGTCTACGTGACTGTAACATTGCCAAGAGACAAAACAGTTGAATTGGCACAATCATGCAACAATTTAATGGTCAACGAACGCCCAACTATTCGGCAAGTAGCAGAGTAATTGGGAAAATGGTAGCAGCATTTCCGGCTACACAATTCGGACCTCTGCACTGTCAAAACATACAAAGAGCAAAGGTACAGGCACCAAAACGACATACAGGTCATTATGATCATGTCATGAAGTTACCCACTGAAGCATATCAGAACTACAGTGGTGGGCAAAAAACGTTTGGTATAGTTTTCAGCCCTATTATCATCACTAACCCTATGTTAGTTATCCAAACAGATGCCAGTGCTCAAGGCTGGGGAGCAACTAACTCCATATCCAGCACAGGTGGTAGATGAACTAACCCAGAGTCATCATTACCACTTACACTGGGCATTAATTATCTAGAGATGTTGGGTGACTTTTATGGTTTAAAAGCATATGCATCATATATGCATCACTTGCATGTATGGTTACAAATAGATAATACTACGGTGGTGGCCTACATTAACCATATGGGCGGAATAAAATCGTTATCATGCGACAAGTTGGTCAACACAATTTGGCAATGGTGTGTCGAAAGACATATTTGGCTATCAGCAACTTACCTGCCAGGTAAGCTAAATACAGTGGCAGACACCAGGTCACGTAAATTTAATGACAGCATCGAATGGATGTTAAAACCCCAAAAAATTTGCAAAAGTTATCCAGCAATATAGCACGCCAGATATTGAGTTATTTGCATCAAGGCTAAATCACCAGGTACCTATGTATGTCGCTTGGGAACCAGACCCTGAGGCAGCAGCGGTAGATGCATTCGCGCTGGATTGGGGAAATTCTTCTTCTATGCATTTCCTCCCTTCTGCCTCATCTACGCACAATACAAATGGACTCTGCTTCAGGTATTTTGATAGCACCCGACTGGCCTACGCAGCCATGGTTCCCAATACTCCATGACATGGATGTTGAAACTCCGATGGTATTCCCCAGTGACCCAGAGTTATTAACACCCAGTGTCGGGCACAAGCCACCCGTGCCATGAAAAAAATCAAACTCCTAGGTTGCAGATTCTGCACAAACCACTTCTGGGACTGGGATTATCAGAACAAACCGTTGACACCATGTCAGCATCCCTCCGAACATCCACTAAAAAACAGCACTTGTCCAGCATCAAAAAATGGGAGAAGTACTGCTTGGATACAGGGACCACCTACTCAACCGCTACAGTTACCAACGTACTGGAATTCCTGGCGAACCTTCACCACGATGAAGGACTCAGCTACAGAGCCATCAACACAGCTAGAAGTGCCCTGGCTGTCTATTTAAAACCAGCTCCAGGCCAACAGGCCATGTGGTCCCACCCGCTGGTGGTCAAACTAATGAAGGGTATTTACAACTCTAACCACCTAGACCAAGGTACACCCATATATGTGATTTCAGTGTGGTCCTGACATACCTCAGGGGATGGCCACCAGCCAGATCCCTCAGCCTGGAACAATCTATGCTCAAAACACTCATGTTAATGGCACTTGTATCTGCACAGAGGGTCCAGTCACTACACCTATTGCGACTAGACAGCATGCTCACAGCTCCAGACCAGATCTCTGTCGTTATCCAGGGACTGATCAAACAGAGCAGACCAGGAACACCTAATTCAGTCGTGGAATTCCGGGCTTACCCGCCAGAACCACGGTTATGTGCCATGACCCACCTACTATCCTACATAGACACTACCAAAAATATTCGAGGGAGATGAAAAGCCTTGTGGGGCAGTCATAAAAAACCTTATAGTCGGGTGACGAGCCAAACCATTTCGAGATGGCTCAAGCAGGTGCTAAAAGCTGCTGGGATAAACACTAACATGTACAAATCTCACTCCACCAGGGCAGCATCCACGTCGACGGCTAAAAGAATGGACGTGCCTATAGACCACATCCTGGCTACAGCAGGATGGTCGGGGGAAAAACCGTTCAGAAATTTTATAATAAGCCGTTGGCAAAACCTGCTGTTTTTTTTTTTACAGACTGCAAATATTTAATTTAAGCCCAGGGGAGCAATTTAATTTCTTTGGTGTTATTGTTAAAAAATACCATTGTGTTTTTCTACAAACGGATTCATTGGTTGATTACGATAACACACTTACTCCCTCAAGAACTTCGGCAGTGAGTGAAGTAATAACTGTTACACGGTTTGAAATCACAGAGCTTTGAAGTCTTCACGTAGTCACTCACGTGACTCCGAAGTAAAATAGTAAGATTAAACGAGAACTTACCAGTTTGAAGTTTGATCTGTATTTTATGAGTAGTTACGATGAGGGATTATGTGCCCTCCGCTCCCACCCTCAATAATATGGGTCAAACTGATAAACTGATGTCTCCTTTTCTTTACTATGTTTACTTCAATAACTGTGTCTATCTGTGATTCCACACCGCTGCTTTGAAGTATGCCGCGCATGCGTGCTGAGCGGGCACTTCACGTAATCCCTCATCGTAACTACTCATAAAATACAGATCAAACTTCAAACTGGTAAGTTCTCGTTTAATCTTACTATTTTTGGGATGTGGCAGGAAACCGGAGCATGTAGAGGAAACCCACATGGTCACAAGATGAAAGTGGAAACTCCATTCAGACAGCACCCAGAGTCAGGATTGAACTCGAGTCTCTAGCGCAGTGAGGCAGCAGCTCTATCATTTGTGCCGCTGCAGAGTTTCTTTGGTAGGCCTCCATGAATTGCTGATGTCTCCTCTGCATATACTATGAAATACTTGAGACATGATTTTCTGAGAGATGGTTAAAATGAAATCCACTCAATTTCTACAGGCGCTTTACCCGATTTCACTGGGAGCCTTGCCTAATTTTGCATCCAAAACGTGTTGCTCTGCATCATTCAGACAAGGGTGTGAGCCATTTAAGGCCCACTTCCCACAGCAGGCATCACATTTTATGGGTGTCTCGGAAAGTCAAAGGCTGCAGAAGAGAGAAAATAAGTTCTACATTCACTTTCAGGGGAATGTAGAATGCTAGACCTGGTCAAAGGGACACAATGCCAAGAGACCATTCCATGTGCTGGGGTGGGGAAGGATGGTCGGGGGCAAGAGATCAAGTAGGTCCACTGTTAGAAGTTGATGGTGACAGGAGGCTTCTCGGCAGTGAGAATCCC
Source organism: Leucoraja erinaceus (assembly GCF_028641065.1). Classification (NCBI taxonomy): domain Eukaryota; kingdom Metazoa; phylum Chordata; class Chondrichthyes; order Rajiformes; family Rajidae; genus Leucoraja; species Leucoraja erinaceus. The sequence continues at coordinate 89,532,041 of NC_073379.1, forward strand.
CAAGCAATGGAGCAATGGTGAAAGAAATGTAATGCTTCCACAAGGTATGCCAAAGTGACACATAAAGTGCTGCAGGAACTCAGCTGGTCAAGCAGAATCTCTGGAGGATATGAATAAGCAATATTTCGAGTCAGGAATCTTCTTAGGACTCAACTTAGTGCCAACACTTTGTGTCTTTTTTTGTAAACCAGCATTTGAAGTCCCTTGTGTCTACATATGTCAAAGTGATCTGTGCAAACCAAAACCCTCACAGTAAATGCACTTTGTGTGATTGGTTCATACGAGAGGTGCCATTCATTAGGGAGTAGAAAGATATTGTAGAAAGCCATTAATGTAATTGGGAAGGGGATTTATTCTTTCATTCACAGGTTTTAATTAGAGCAGGTGGACCTGCACAGCAGGATGTGTGGGGAGTTAATGCATCATCTAGATCTCCTCAGCTGATTATTCATGAACAATATTGGTGTTGATGACTGAAGTGTGGATATTGTCAGTTATTTTGCATTAGAGAGTTTTATTTTGAAATTATTAATATCATCTTTCCATTTGCAAGCCCTTTTATATCCCATGGAGCCAATGCATTCCTCCTCTCCTCAGCTGGGAATTGCCTTCCTCCACTGCTCAGTAGGAACATGCTTTTTCTCCTCTGCTCAGCTGCAAAAATGATGAGAAGGAAATTCACCTGGTTGCTTTCCCCTTCCTCTTGCTTATCTTGCAGATAGCCCTTAGGCTTGGGGGCTCCTTGTTATTCTTCCTGCACCACCTGCTGATTGCCAAAATGAAGAAGTGCATTGCACCAAGAAGACTAGTAAGTCTCCATGACTGCTTATTACGTACAGCAACCTTCATAAGTTCATTAGTTCTAGGAGCAGAATTAGACCATTCAGTCCATTAAGTCTATTCAATCATGGCTGATCTATCTTTTCCTCTCAACCCCATTTGCCTGCCTTCTCCCCATAACCCCTGACACCCTCAGACTGATGCAGACAAGGAAATCTCATTATGCATTTTCCATTACTACCTTGAAGTTTACATTGGTCATTGTACCTCGACTTGTGGCCTAGAGCAAAATGGTGCCTGGTGCAAGGCAAATTGAGGGTAGAAGTAAATCCAGGATCCTAATCTCCAGGTAATATCAGCCTCTGGAAATGTCCAACAATGCATAATCCCCGAGGTGGAATAAGTCATACGTGCTTCAATATCTGCCTGTGCTGATAGGAATCTAGCAATTTCCAGTGTCTGAGATGATACTTGTTCTTTGCTGAAATTATTATTTTTGGCTTGGCTGGCCGCATCATTGCTGTAAATTGGAAGACAAGGTAGATGTCTACTTGAAATAAATTATGCAGTGAAGTCGAAAGTCAATGTGACATGACCTCCAGGGAAAGAGCAGTCCTGGTATAAGAATGGGGCCAAGGATCTGTCTGTAGGATGTCACATATATTCATGAGGAAAAACTTTTTCACCCAGAGAGTTGTGAATCTGTAGAATCCTCTGCAACAGAAGGCAGTGGAGGCCAGTTCACTGTATATTTTCAAGAGAGAGTTAGATATAGCTCTAAGGGCTAATGGAATCAATGAATATGGGGAAAAAGTAGGGGGTACTGATTTTGGATGATCATCCATGATCATATTGATTGACGGTGCTGACTCAAAGGGCCAAATGGCAACTCCTGCACCTATTGTCTATGTTTCTATGATAATGACCTTGAGAAAACTGAATCTCCAAATACCTTTTATAGCAGGTTGGACAGGCTTTCTTGAAAGATTTCTTCGAGTAGGATCTCACTGATGAACACATCTTTTCCTTCTGCCCTGCCCCAGGTCTCCCACCCACCTAGAGAAGACACCCAAAGATCAAACAGTGCCTCCAGAACTGAAGTGCTGTCAGTCTTGCCAATCTTTGAATGTGCTTCCAAGCAGCTAAATCTTGGCCAAACAAAATCTGTTCTTTCCAGTCTCTCAATGTCAGAAGAGTTCTACTGCAGTTGTTGGGAGAGGATTTTTGCTTTAGGTTGAAACATATATTACATGAATGCTGGTATCATTAGGTACTGCTTTGGGCAGCACTGTGGGGGTGCATCCTACCAACAACTCAGGAGCAGTCCTGAGATACTATCTACCTCATTGTAGATCCTCTGACTACCTTTAATTAGACTTTATTCAACTTTATTTTGCACTAAACGTTACTCCCTTTATCATGTATCTGTACACTGTGGATAGCTCGATTGCAATCATGTATTATCTTTCCGCTGATTGGTCAGCATGCATTAAACGCATTTCACTATACATTGGTACACGTAACAATAAGCTAAACTAAACTAATGCTGAGAACTGTCAAGTGCATTTATATGAGTGGTGCATAGAAATGCCAGGTCAAATGTTGCACTTGTTGTGGGGCAACTTCACCAGGAAATAATCTCCAAAATGGGTAAAATTGAAGGTTTCATCATGTAACACCTAAAAATAGTTGCTATTTCATTCAATTTTCAATACTAGGGCGAGTATTCATTTTTCTTCCCTCTGCTTCTGTCAGGAAGCTAAAGGGATCACTTTCAATACATGCACCTTGAGAAAACTCCTTGCTGTCGAAATCTGTCATCCTATCAGACTAGCTGAATTCAACAGAAGTTTGAAAATAGCCGATGAAGGATATGTGATAAATGACACAGCAGTGAAGTGGTCCGTGAAAGTGTCATATTTAGATTTCCTAATTGGACTTATTTGATGCATTCAGTCATGATGCCAACTGCTAATCGAAGATTTCTTAGAACAGATAAAAGCCGATGACATTGTCAAAACCAAATGTAGAAAAGGGAATAGCTGTTCATGACTGTATCGATGATTCTGGCACAAAATGTCAAGTCAAGTAATTTCAGGGAAAATTGAGTCGTGCTTTTATTTTCACACTTCTGATGTCTCTTTTACAAAAACTTGATTTTCTTCACCGGGGTTGTTTCTCATCAGACTGCCTTTTATTGCAGTTTATATTTGTCAATTCATCAAACTTTGTGACAATTCAATCATTTGATTTTCTGAAGACTGTAATTCTTCCTCTAATTCGCTTTTCTCTACAACTGCCCAGAGTGACAAGTTGCCCTGAAAAGACTGAAAATACTTATTCTGGCAGCAATGTGAATGCCAGTCATGTCAATTGGCTATTAATGCAATAGTCCCTTTCATGTAGAATGTAGACAAGTTTTATTAAAGAAGATGTTATTTCAAACAGCTTTCCACAGAACATAATTTGACTCTAAAAATAAATAAAATAAAGTGAAAATGTTACTTTATTCATCTAAAATAGACTAGCAATTTTATAAAATAGGTTATGTTAGTGATACCATGAGGAGCAATTGGTTTAGGATGAATGGACTGTCAATTTGCAATAAAACACAATGTTGTAAAAACATCTGCAGTTCCATCTTACACATTTTGTCTGCTCCACTGCAAAATCTTCTCATGGTATGCTGACTTTGAAGATGTTCTCCTCCTCTCTCTGACTGGGGTTCTGTGAGGCCCTGTCTCACTGCTCCCCTCCCGTGATTCCTCCAGAAATGGCTGAAGAAGGGTCTCAACCCGAAACATCATCTATTCCTTTTCTTCAGAGATGCTGCCTGACCCGTTGAGCTACTCCAGCATTTTGTGTATATCTTGATGTAAAATCAACCAGAATAAAAAGGTATCTCTTGCTGAAGAGCAGATAAATGTATGTCACCAATCTGATAGACAAAACTTCATGGTACAGAATCTGTGGAGCAAAAGGTGTGAGTAGATGTTTTGGGCCAAATCCTGGCATCAAGGCTAAAGTGAACCGGAAATATTGCCGGTATCGAGCAGTGTATAGGAGGTGGCATTCACTCTGGTAAAGGATAAGTGGAACCAGATATGAAGCAGATGATAGGGGGATATAACCAGGTGGAGAAGTTGCATTGATAGTAATGGAATTGAATCGGTTATTTGTCTTTCAGACCTTTCGGTCTGAATGAAATGTCGTTGCCTGCAGCCATACATGTAATAATAAAACAACACACAGTAAACACAAATTAACATCCACCACAGTGAGTTCACCAAACACCTCCTCACTGTGATGGAGGCAAAAGTCTTAGGGTTACTGTCTCTTCCCTCCTCTTCTCCCTCTGCGCTGAGGCGATACCCCACCGGGCGATGGTAAGTCAGTCCCGCGGTTCAAGCTCCGCGGCCCGGGGGTGGTCGAAGCTGCCGCCCTCCAGTCCAGCGGAAAGATAGGAATCAGACAGTGGGAGGGGATGGTGCTATGTAAGGATGATAGAAACAATGTCAGCTAAAAGGGAGTTTAGTTTAGTTTAGAGATACAGCACGGAAACAGGCCCTTTGGCCCACCGAGTCCGCACCAAACTACGATTCCCGCACGTTAACACTATCCTGCACATACTAGGGACCATTTACACTTATACCGAGCCACTTAACTTACAAAACTTACATCTTTGGAGTGTGGGAGGAAACCGAAGATTTTGTAGAAAACCCACGCAGTCATGGGGAGAATGTACAAACTCCGTACAGACAGCACCCGTAGTCAGGATCAAACCTGGGTCTCTGGCACTCCAAGTGCTATAAGGCAGCAACTCTACCGCTGCGCCACCGTGCCACCCGTGTTGTCTGCTAAATTAGCAGTACCACATTTCAAACCCCGCTTAGGAATAGAAGTAGATGTTTTGGAACAATGCTTAGGCTAACGAAGGATAATCATGAGGCCACCTGTGAGGCCACTAAGATAAACTTTTGCCTTCCTAGAGATCCAAGACTAGCTGGGCATGTGATAGGACACGTAATGTAACTCACACCCTTATGACAAAAAGGAAAGTAGCCGGTTTTGACACATTGTCACCTGTTGTTCTTGGAGATTAACTTATTATATATGTGTATGCTTTGACCGATAGGAGCTTCACCTTCAGAAGAGAGAGAGAGGGACCTCCCCTGGGGGGATTGAGAGATCTGGACTGTGGTTTGTGCCACCGCCAGCCAGTGTAGACAGGAGACTCGGATACACAGAGGGGCATGGGGGTCTGTTATTTTGTTTTATTACTTTATTAATAATTTTTCTGTATTTTACTTGTACGTTGCCATAATAAATAGTTATTTGTGCTCTTCAAATTGTTCTTTCTCCATTCATTGATCTGAATCCTTGAATTCTGCATATACTGTGTTACAGATGGGAATGATGAACTAAGGGAGAAGAAAACAAGGTGAACTGGTGAGTATATGAGGAAGGAGAGCATAAGGAACGTAGGTTACCTGGATTCTTTAATTCAATATTGATACCATGTGTAGGAAGGAACTGCAGATGCTGGTTTATGCGGAAGATGGACAAAGGATCTCAACCCGAAATGTCACCTAACCTAATCCTTTTCTCCAGAGATGCTGCCTGACCTGTTGAGTTACTCCAGTATTTTGTGTCTATCTTCAATATTCACACCATTAGGTTATACCTACCCATGCAGAAAATCAGATGATCCAATTTGCATTTGGCCTCCATGAAGCAACAAAGAAAACTAAGGGTAGCTTGTTATGGCAGTCAGAACGAGCGATGAAAGGATTTGCATCTTGAGTTGGCCTTGCAGAGAGAGAAGGTGCTCTACAAAATTATCATCTCATCAATGCAGTTGTACAGGGTCTTGGTGAGACCACCTGGAGTATTGCGTACGGTTTTGGTCTCCTAATCTGAGGAAGGACATTCTTGCCATAGTGGGAGTACAGAGAAGGTTCACCAGACAGATTCCAGGGATGTCAGGACTTTCATATGAAGAAAGACTGAATAGACTTGGCTTGTACTCACTAGAATTTAGAAGATTGAGGGGGGATCTTATAGAAACTTACAAAATTATTAAGGGGTTGGACAGGCTAGATGCACGAAGATTGTTCCCGATGTTGGGGAGTCCAGGACAAGGGGTCGCAGTTTAAGGATAAGGGGGAAATATTTTAGGACTGAGGTGAATCTCTGGAATTCTCTGCCACAGAATGTAGTTGAGGCCAGTTCATTGGCTATATTTTTTAGAGGGAGTTAGATGTGGCCCTTGTGGCTAAAGGGATCAGGGGGTATGGAGAGAAAGCAGCTACAGGATACTGAGTTGGATGATCAGCCATGATCATATTGGACGGGGGTGCAGGCTTGAAGGGCCGAATGGCCTACTCCTGCACCTATTTTCTATGTTTCTATGTTTCTATGCTTAGTTTCACCAATATAGAGGATGCAAAGGACCAGGTTGGAAGAGGTGCTGATGAACTGTTGAAATGATCAGACTCACACGTAGTGATTAGAATCCATAGTCTTTTATTAGCAACTTTATGGAGGAAACACTAGGTGCTTTTGTCTCCATGCATTCGGCTAGTCTAACTAGAGAGAGAGAGAGAACTCACTATCGAGCCTGTGGGCGAATCAGCAGAATGAGTGACATAAGGAATGTGTGGTAACATATTTATATTATGCATAATCCGTGTGGTAACATATCTAAATTACTAAAAGTCTGATCTTGACCACTTCAAGATTCTAGCGAGTATTAGCCGAGTCTATCCAATCTTTCTTCATATGAAAGTCCTGCCATCCCAGGAATCAGTCTGGTGAACCTTCTCTGTATTCCCTCTATGGCAAGAATGTCTTTCCTCAGATTAGGAAAGGGTCTGCCTTGACATCAGACGCTGAGTGGATGAACCCAATATCGGGTCGTGGGAGATGTTGCGCAAGTTAAGCAGGTCCAGGTACATAGAAACATAGAAACATAGAAAAATAGAAATTAGGTGCTGATTTTGCTCTGTGGGACCATTCCATTGATTTTTTGGCATTCCTGATGGCACGTACAGCTAGTCCATTTCGACTGAGGGTACTCGGGGCTGCTGGCGATGTGACAAAAATCCCAGCATGTACCAGCGTCTTTGAAGTACTGGCTGGTAAATTGACTGCCATTATCAGATAGTAGTTGACATTGAGCTCCGTGGTTAGAGAAATGGTGTGCCAGCTTTTGAACTACCCCATGAGAAGTGGGGCTACAAAGAAGATCGATGTCAAACCAACCGGAAAACGAGTCGACAAGAACCAGGTTTTGTTTGCCACGCCACTCAAATATGTAATTTGCCACTGTGGACCATGGGAGGGCAGGAATCGGGTGTGAGAGAAGTGGTTGCTTTTGTTGATGTGGGCCAAACTGTTGCACACTGCACAGGATTCCACTTTCTCGTGAATGTAATCGGCCGTGCCAGGACAGAAAACATGCTTTTTGCTCGCAGGACAGTTGCTTTGGCGCCTTGGTGTCCCGCATGGACAGCATCAAAATACTTACTGTGTAGAGAGGCAGGAAATACAGTTTTGTGGCCCTTTATCATAATGCCATCTTGTTGTACTAGTTCATCACGAACGGGAAAGAAGGACCGAACTGGAAGTGGGAGATTGTATTGTATGTCAGGCCAACCGCCTCACCTGGAAGGGCTGTTAAGGTCCGTTGATGGTGGTCGGGGTGAAGGTGAAGAGGCAGATATTACACTTTCTTTGGTTGCAAGGGTAAATGCCTGGGGCAGGTAAGGGACGAGTGGGAAAGTATGAGCAGACCAGGGATTCTTGAAGAAAACGATCTCTGAAAAGAACCGAAAGGGGATCGAGGGGAACATGTGCTTCTGCCTGGGGAAGGGTTGGGTAGGGATGGGAAATGGAGGACACACATGTGAGTCTGGCTGAGATAAAGCTACATTTCCAGAGGAAGGAAGATCTCAGTGTCTTATTCAACTAGCAACTATGTCCATCAAAAGAATCCTGTGGTAGATTCAAAATACTGGAGTAACTCAGCGGGTGAGGCAGCATCTCTAGAGAGAAGGAATGGGCGACGTTTTGGGTCGAGGCCCTTCTTCAGACTGATGTCAGGGGAGGGGGCGGGACAAAGATAGAATGTAGGCGGAGGCAGTAGTAGCGAGAGAGGATGCTGCTGAACTCACGTTGGAGAGAAGGAGGAGAACCTCTTCAAAGTAGACATACCTTAAGGAGATTTTGCAGTGGAGTGGACAAAATGTGCAAGTAAAAAACTGCAGATGCTGGTTAAAATCGAAGGTAGACACAAAATGAGTAATTCAGCGGGTGAGGCTTCTTCAAAGTAGTCATACCTTCAGGAGCTCACAGTCTTTGTGACATTAAGTATTACCATCTATGTTGAACTTTAGGTTCAGTGAGAAAGCCGATATGAGAGGGTTGCACAGTTTATCCCTCAAATTATGTTATCTGACATGAAGTGAAAGGTTGAGACAAGTAAAATATTCTGTTCTTCCAGATCATCAGAAGTTAACGATTCTTTGACAGTTTTGAATTTAAAAAAGAGTTTTGCATCATAAAAACCCAAAATAGTTATTCTCTGTGATAAAATGTAATTTCTTTGCCACATGAATTTCACTGTATATTTTCTTAGCATGTTTAAATGAAAAGTATTTAAATAATTGATATAACCATATAACCATATAACAATTACAGCACGGAAACAGGTCATCTTGGCTCTACAAGTCCGTGCCGAACAACTTTTTTCCCTTAGTTCCACCTGCCTGCACTCATACCATAACCCTCCATTCCCTTCTCATCCATATGCCTATCCAATTTATTTTTAAATGATACCAACAAACCTGCCTCCACCACTTCCACTGGAAGCTCATTCCACACCGCTACCACTCTCTGAGTAAAGAAAATGATGAGACCTATATTATCTTCTTCCTCACTGAGGACAATTTCTGCCCAAAATGAAAATAATGTCACCAGGAGCTGCCATTTTGGAATACCTGTTGCAGTTTCAAGGATGGGCATTTCACCTGTGATTGATTAAATTAATAGTCATTAAGTGATTTCTATAAATATATCACATCAACAGTGAGAAAGGCCATTTGGCCATTCGAGCCAGCACCGCCATTCAATGTGATCATGGCTGGTCATCCCCAATTAGTACCCCGTTCCTGTCTTCTCCCCATATCCCCTGACTCCGCTATCTTAAGGGCCCTATCTAGCTCTCTCCTGAAAGTATCCAGAGAACCGGCCTCCACCGCTCTGACGCAGATAATTCCATAGACTCACAACTCTCTGTGAGAAAAAGTGTTTCCTTGTCTCCACTCTAAATGGCTTACCCCTTATTCTTAAACTGTGGCCCCTGGTTCTGGACTCCCCCAACATCGGGAACATGTTTCCTGCCTCTAGCATGTCCAAACCCTTAACAATCTTATATGTTTCAATAAGATACCCTCTCATCCTTCTAAACTCCAGAGTATCCAAGCCCAACCGCTCCATTCTCTCAACATATGGCAGTCCCGCCATCCCGGGAATTAAGCTTGTAAACCTACACTGGACTCCCTCAGTAGCAAGAATGTCCTTCCTCAAATCGATGTCTCTGGAGCCAGCAGCACAGCAAAATTGTCAAAATAAGACGGCTCCCTCCGTAACTCCCTGGTCAATCGTCGCTTCCCACCCAAAACCACCCCCTCTCCTCCCCTGCTACACCTGTCGCTTTACCTCCCCCCTTGACTCCATTCCAGGACCCAAGTAGTCTTTCCAGGTGCGGCAGAGGTTCACCTGCACCTCCTCCAACCTCATCTATTGCATCCGCTGCTCTAGGTGTCAGCTGCTCTACATCAGTGAGACCAATTGCAGGCTTGGCGATCGCTGCGCCCAACACCTCCGCTCGGTTCGCATTAACCTACCTGATCTCCCGGTGGCTCAGCACATCAAATCCCCCTCCCATTCCGAATCCGACCTTTCTGTCCTGGGCCTCCTCCATGGCCAGAATGAGGCCCACCGTAAATTGGAGGAGCAGCGCTTCATATTTCGCTTGGGCAGTTTACACCCCAGCGGTATGAACATTGACTTATCTAATTTCAGGTAGTCCTTGCTTTCTCCTCCCCTTCTCAGCTCTCCCTCAGCCCACTGTCTCCGCCTCTTCCTTTCTTCTTCCCGCCCCCCCCACCCTCACATCAGTCTGAAGAAGGGTCTCGACCCAAAACGTTGCCTATTTCCTTTGCTCCATAGACGCCGCCTCACCCATATAACCATATAACCATATAGCAATTACAGCACGGAAACAGGCCATCCCGGCCCTACAGGTCCGTGCCGAACAACTTTTTTTCCCCTTAGTCCCACCTGGCTGCACTCATACCATAACCCTCCATTCCCTTCTCATCTATATGCCTATCCAATTTATTTTTAAATGATACCAATGAACCTGCCTCCACCACTTCCACTGGAAGCTCATTCCACACCGCTACCACTCTCCGAGTAAAGAAGTTCCCCCTCATATTACCCCTAAATTTCTGTCCCTTAATTCTGAAGTCATGTCCTCTTGTTTGAATCTTCCCTATTCTCAAAGGGAAAAGCTTGTCCACATCAACTCTGTCTATCCCTCTCACCCGCTGAGTTTCTCCAGAATTTCTATCTACCCTAGATTTTCCAGCATCTGCAGTTCCTTCGTAAAAATAAGTACTGTCCTTATTTGTCGATGAGAAACGAATGTTGTCCACAAATTTCACCTCGGTTGGCCTCTATTGATTAGTTGTTGCAAGTGCAGATTTTGATCCATTATGGTGAGCAATGTGTGTACATATCTGTAACAAGAGTTTAGGTCAACCGTTGTATTAGCAAGGGTGAAAGCAAATGCCAAGTTTTCAAAGTAGGCAGATCTTGTCACGAATGCTGATTTAATGCCTTTCTTGCCAAACTGGAACTCTCTGGTTAACAAGCTCTCTTAACATTGCACAGCTGATCACACTTTCAGCCACAGCACACACTACCCAACAGTGGCATTTTCAACATTTACAATTCAGTTAACGATTAATTTCCACTGGCTGTGCCCATAATCTTACAATTGCTTGGTGCTTTGTAGAGATTTTTAACAGTACTAATGCCTACAGGGAGTGATATGCCAGATGCATGAAGCTACTGTGGGACTAGTCGCTCCCTGGCTTGGATGCATTAATAGGAAATGCAACATAATATAGAAAAATAACACACAGCAAAGCAAGCTGTTGGGAGAAGGAAAAGAAGAAGGAGAGGAAAGGGACTTCTTAACATGAGATCATATCTACACAATGAAAACAATTATCCGATGTGAAACCCCAGTAAGAACCAATTATGCAAGACATTTATACGTTTATAAAAGCTTTCTCGCTGAAATCTGCCTCAGCTACACATGTAGAGCAGGGTGAGAGCCATTTTATCAGTGGGTGCCAAGGTTGCTGTGGAAATGAGCACTTTTGCTTTGGGCTCCTTCCAGACGGAAGGTGGAGATATTTTCAAGATCTCGATGTTTTTCATTCACTGCTGTTAAAAGAGGGAATACATACTAGTACGTACATGTGTTCTTTCTCTCTGGCCCGAGACCAAGAGATGCAACAGGCGCATGGTTTTATGAGGATTATAGGCTGCTATCGAGTGCTCTCATGTTGCTCTACAGTCTACAACCAAGTACTGTCTCAGAGATGTGGCACAACTGGAAAGGATGGCGCCACATTAATCCCCAGCTGATATGTGACTTAATACATTACGCAATTAAGGATAGACACAAAATGCTGGAGTAATTCTTGGATCAGGCAGTATCTCTGGAGAAAAGAGATGCTACCTGACCCGCTGTGTTTCTACGGAATTTTGTGTCTATCTTTGGTGTAAACCAGCATCTGCAGTTCTCTCCTACTTAATGTAGGATGTTCTCTGGTATTCTGGTGGGGACCATGATGTCTTCATTCTACATCATTCCATTTTGCCTTGCGTTTTTGAGCCACCAAATTACTGAATGAGTAGGCCATCCATTGACAGCATAACTCAGGGCTTTGATCGTTAATCTACCGACACAGACGGTGACCTGCTTACTGTGGGTTTCATGCTGCCAATGTTCCAAATTAGAAGTATTTCAAAATGGAGGATCATTGCACTTGCAAGGCCTGCTTGGCCTCTTTCTGTGAAAAGTTGCAAGCTGTGAGCTGGCACCAGAAAGTCTGGATCCTAGATGGATATGCAGGATGAGGTGAGGTCCAGATGTCTCTTCCTTTGTTAAAATGTATAAGGACTTTTGCAGAGGAGCTCAGAGGTGTTGCAAATGCATGGACAGGATTGGTCAGATAAGGGGAGTTGTAAATACTGTGCTGATATCTCGTGATTGTTTAAAGTGTGAAGCCTTGTTCAGACTGTTTACAATTACCTGGGAAAATGTTTCTATACATATGTAAACTATGTTAACTGAGTTCCTGCTCGAATTTTCTGCAGAAACAATGTAATGGGGTACTTTGTGATTGGGTTAGGGAACTGTCAATAACTGTATAATGTGATCGACATGTATGATTGGTTTGTAGAGGTTGCCTCCCCCAAGTAATGTCACGCTCTTAATTTGGAAGGGTATAAGAGGGTGGGTAATTCTCTGGGGCAAAGATCCTATAGCGGAGCAAGATGGGTTACACTCACGCAAACGTGAGGTACGCTCATGGGCGGATTCATCGGTGATTATAGGACACATTTTAGCAACCTGACTCCGCCATCTCGGTCCGCCATCTTGCTCCGCTTTCTTGCTCCCGCCTTCTTGCTTCCGGCCAAAGATTGGATCCGCAGCGGGGAGCAGGAGTGCGTGGCCCGGGGCAGCGGGGAGAGAGAGTGCGGGGCAGCGGGGAGAGAGAGTGCGGGGCAGCGGGGAGAGAGTGTGCGGGGCAGTGGGGAGAAGGAGTGCGGGGTCCGGGGCAGCGGGGAGAAGGAGTGCAGGGTCTGGGGCAGCGGGGAGAGAGAGTGCGGGGCAGCGGGGAGAGAGTGCGGGGTCCGGGGCAGCGGGGAGAGAGAGTGCGGGGCAGCGGGGAGAAGGAGTGTGGGGTCCGGGGCAGCGGGGAGAGAGAGTGCGGGGCAGCGGGGAGAGAGAGTGCGGGGCAGCGGGGAGAGTGTGGAGTGCGGGGCAGTGCGGGGAGAGAGAGAGTGTGGGGCCGGGGGAGAGAGTGCGGGGCAGCGGGGAGAGGGAGTGTGGGGCCCGGGGCAGCGGGGAGAGGGGCATAGGAGGGGGGACATTGTAGTAAGGGGGCAGGCGAGAGAGTGTCAGGGGGGGATAAGGCCTAGTGTGTGTGAAGTTGCAGGGAGGTTTACAATGTTTCTTATTTACAATGTTTCTTATTTAATATCCCTTGTCTAGTCTGAAATAAAGTTCATTATTGGATTAGAAGAAATATAATTGTGTGTGTTATATACATTTATATAATTTTCATGTATGTGTGTTTATAAACATTTTATTCTTTAACAAGAATCAACAGAATTATGAATCTAACCCTATAATCACGCACAAAAAGTCCCCCCCTGTCAATCACCCTGCGAGTCGGGTCGGTTCCGGTTACTACAAAATCAACTCAAACACTGCTTGTGAGCCATTTAAAAAGAAATGATTTAAAAAACATTAAAAAAGACAATTACCAGAATCAAATTTTATTCTTGACAAGAAGTTTGAACTGACAGATTTATGAATCTGACCCACACAAACTGTTGCCCTGCAACATCGATTACAGTGCGAGTCGGGTCGGGTTAGGTAGGCTCAGGTTGCTAAAATGGGCGTGGAAAAATGCCCATGATCCCCTCCATAGCGTACTACACGTCAGTCCATTGCATTTAGCAGGAGTAGCCTATCTTGCTCCGTTATAGGATCTTTGCTCTGGGGTGTGTCCATTGATTGTGACTTCTGTTTGCACGAGTATTGTTGTCTTGCATGAGTGGATCGACAACCGTCCCCGCAGTTTGTTCTTCAATAAAGTAAGGTTTTGGAACCAGAGTTTGACTTAGTGTTTGACTAAACCAGACTAAGGAGGGAAGTCTAGAATCGGAATTTACACCAACAAATGTTTGACCATCCACAAGAAGAGCTACAGTTACATACAGAAACTACTCTGACAGCATCTCCCAAACCTACAACCTCTAAAACAATGTAGGACAAGGTAGGACAACTGGACCAGGTGCACAGGGACACCACCACCACAGGTTCCCCTCCATGCCTCACATCGACTTGACTTGGAAATATATCACCTTCCCTTCATCTCCACCATTCCTTAGATCCTGGAACTTTATACACAAAACCAAAAATAAAATAAAAAATAAATCCCCTATCCAATGTTCTAGTAACTACCACTCAAAACGATTAATTAGATTGTTTCCAGCTTTCATTACTGTTTATCCTCAAGATACTGAAGCAATTTATTAATCTACACCACTGCTGAGTTGAACTGGTCCAGGACCAGTCCACAAATGAATCCAAAATGTTGCTTATCTGTGTGGTTCAGCCATGCCCAGATGGGTCACCAGGGAAGCCTATGTGAATAATTCATTTCAAATAAATATTCTGTAATTGTAGATAAATTTGTTACGATTTCAGGCTTTAAAACTTGAAGTAAGTTGGCACGGAAATACTACAGTCACTCTCCCGAGAATGTGTGTTTTCAATTAATTAAAATTATGAATTATTCAGTGAACCTTTGAGTCCCTTCTCAGTCCCCTAGGATATGTCATTTTGATGTTTCTGTTGAAAGTTATATATCATTCAATGTAATTATTACAAGATAACATTTTATTTAAAAGTTGTTTTCATTAATGGTAACCATATTTACAGGAATACTGAAACATGGGGTAATATAAATTAAAAAATATATATATTTTAAGTTAAGGTTTACATTTGTAGAAATGAGGGGGAATATGCTGCATAGTTCTGGGAAAGAAAACTATAAATTAACTGACTATTAAAGTGTCCATGTTCTCCATTTATTTGCAATCCAACAACAATGGAATTTATCGAAGTCTTTAGAACATGAGACAAACTGAATGGCATTGTGTAGCTATGGAAAAGGTTGTTCCTTTTCCTGCTTTCCTGCAGTGACCTTGTTTTTAGCTTTTCTCTCATTCAGTGGTTCTATATTGTTAAATCAGTGCATAGGGAGGTTATTAGCTGGTGTTGGTTTAGTGCTCACAGCTTCTGAGGCTGGGTTGAATGTGTAATGCATTTATTAATCATTCGAGGAACAAAATGGCCATTCTGGTGTCATTTTAGCCCAAGTGATTAATGCTAATGATTTTAACATATGAAGAGAACGAACATTTCAAGGTGAAAATTGGGTGAAAGATTTAATTAAAAATGTGATCGAGACTGTTGGCAAATTTATTTTAGTGAGGCTTTTATAATTCTAAGATTTCATCCAGTTGCTTCATACATGGAAAAAGTGTCAGCATATTAGGCTAAGCACATGGTTTTATCAGTGAAGCTACATCAGCACAATCATTTGTGCAAAGGACACGGCAACAGGAATTGAGAGGCCTTGTTGCCATGGAGATCTGGTACAAAAAATACAATTGCCAACAGTTGAAAGGCCTCAAAAAGCATTTGTCACTGAGAACTTTGAGGTACTGAGGACTGGGAATTTCAGCATTCACATCTTCATAGCCTGGGGGAGGGGAGGCTCAATGGTGCCAAGGATAAACTGAGTTCTGCGACAATGTTGTTTTACAGATTAAGCAGCACACACCAAACAGTAAGACATTAATCCACTGACAGTGTGGGTAAAGGTTAGAATTAGTACAGTGCGGCCAGATGAGAACACCTCCTCTGTTATTCACTCTATATGCTTGCAGACAGCAGTAAACTCCACCTAAACTGCTTTGAGTGTTTCTAACAGGCGGTTTACCATCATGATTGAAGACTAAACAGAGTAAATCCATCCCTCTTTGCTGTAAATATGGTTTTTATATATCAATATGTTGTTTAAAATTCTTTATTACATCAGATTCTGCCTATTGGAATTGACTTATTATTTAAGATCTCGCAATTTGGGAAGCAAGGGTCGTATCACAAAATATTCTGTCATAAGAAGTACATTGTTTTTAGATTGATTTATATATGTAATGAATAGTGCTGGATTCTGTTGCTGAAGCGTATTCAAGGAAAGCGCTCTTTGTGGACACTAACTACACACCGGAGGATGTGTTTTTACAAATCCTGCTCCAAGTGAAAAGCTTTGTTTGCTGGAACTGCATATCAGGAATTTGGTTACATGGGTCATTGGGTCCCTTCGGATTTTCTGTCCATTACACTTAATGACCAGTCCCGATATGCCCTCTTGTATCAGGATTGGGGGGTGGGGTGGTGGTGATGCAGCGCTGTGTCGCACAAATTGATGAAAGTCTACTTTTTTTTTTTACCTTTTGCCTATTAGCTTTCACAATTTTTCTAATATTGGTTGATTTTATATTCTTATCCTTTTCTATTTTCATTTGGAAAATGTAATTTTCTTTATTATGATTTATTTATTGGTGTAAAAGAGACTCCTATAGGCCCATTGCACCAAATTTTCCGACTCCTGACCATTTTCGAGCATTACTGGTAAATGCATAAAACACATGTAAAGACCAACATTGACACACCAGTGAACCTATCATCAGATTAAGATCCATTGTAGAAGATGGACAATGATGAGTACAGGTATGACAGCATTTGACCTGAAATACACCGATTGCTTCTGTAACTACTACAATATATTTAAAAAAAGCTTTCATACAAAAAGAGTCATTACGGAGGATAGAAATAATGAATTAAAGGATCATAGAGCCACACGGAACTGAAACAGATCCTTCAGCCCACCATGTCCATGCTATCCTACCTTTTTATAATCCGATTTGCCCAGATTAGGCACATAGCCTATGCCTTGGTGATTCAAGTACTTGTCGAGATGACTCAGATGATATGATTGAACTGTCTGAAGGAATTTGATGTGATGTGAAACTAGATAGTCTAATGGCGGCACAGTGGCGCAGCAGTAGAGTTGCTGCCTTACAGCGCTTTTAGTGCTGGAGACCCGGGTTCGATCCCCACCAAAGGTGCTGTCTGTACAGAGTTAGTACATTCTCCCCGTGACCAGGTGGGTTTTCTCCGAGATCTTCGGTTTCCTCCCACACTACAAAGACGTACCGGTTTGTAGGTTAATTGGCTAAGTATAGTTATAAATTGTCCCCAGTGTGAGTACAATAGCATTTATGTACGGGGATCGCTGGTCGGTGTGGACATGTCTGACAAATCTTATAGAATTTTTCGAGGATGTAACTCGTAGAGTGGATAAGGGAGAACCAGTGGATGTGTCATATCTGGACTTTCAGAAGGCTTTCGACAAGGTCCCACATAAGAGATTAGTATACAAACTTAAAGCACACAGTATTGGGGGTTCAGTATTGATGTGGATAGAGAACTGGCTGGCAGACAGGAAGCAAAGAGTAGGAGTAAACGGGTCCTTTTCACAATCGCAGGCAGTGACTAGTGGGGTACCGCAAGGCTCAGTGCTGGGACCCCAGCTATTTACAATCTATATTAATGATTTGGACGAGGGAATTGAATGCAACATCTCCAAGTTTGCGGATGACATAAAGCTGGGGGGCAGTGTTAGCTGTGAGGAGCATGCTAGGAGGCTGCAAGGTGACTTGGATAGGCTGGGTGAGTGGGCAAATGTTTGGCAGATGCAGTATAATGTGGATAAATGTGAGGTTATCCATTTTGGTGGCAAAAACAGGAAAGCAGACTATTATCTAAATGGTGGCCGACTAGGAAAAGGGGAGATGCAACAAGACCTGGGTGTCATGGTACACCAGTCATTGAAAGTAGGCATGCAGATGCAGCAGGCAGTGAAGAAAGTGAATGGTATGTTAGCATTCATAGCAAAAGGATTTGAGTATAGGAGCAGGGAGGTTCTACTGCAGTTGTACAGGGTCTTGGTGAGACCACACCTGGAGTATTGCGTACAGTTTTGGTCTCCTAATCTGAGGAAAGACATTCTTGCCATAGAGGGAGTACAGAGAAGGTTCCCCAGACTGATTCCTGGGATGTCCGGACTTTCATATGAAGAAAGACTGGATAGACTCGGCTTGTACTCGCTATAATTTAGAAGATTGAGGGGCGATCTTATAGAAACGTACAAAATTCTTAAGGGGTTGGACAGGCTACACGCAGGAAGATTGTTCCCGATGTTGGGGAAGTCCAGAACAAGGGGTCACAGTTTAAGGGTAAGGGGGAAGTCTTTTAGGATCGAGATGAGAAAAACTTTTTTCACACAGAGAGTGGTGAATCTGTGGAATTGTCAGCGACAGAAGGTAGTTGAGGCCAGTTAATTGGCTATATTTAAGAGGGAGTTAGATGTGGCCCTTGTGGCTAAAGGGATCAGGGAGTATGGAGAGAAGGCAGGTACAGGATACTGAGTTGGATGATCAGCCATGATAATATTGAATGGAGTTGCAGGCTCGAAGGGCCGAATGGCCTATTCCTGCTCATGTTTTTCTTAATCTTCCATTTGTCCGAACTGGCCAGTCTGATGTAAGATAATCTGTAGTGTAATCTCAAAGAATTTGCTGCTAGTTGTGCACAGTATTCCTCATATTCTCTTTTGCTTCACACTTCTATTAATCGCAGGGATCTAGGTCAAAAAATTCCACCAGAGTTAGTTCTCTCCATCCTCCCCCCACCTCCCCTCTCCCCTCTCTGTAATGGCCCTTGTTTACCACTACACAGGGTGGCCCCAAAGCATTGCATCAACTGGAGAATGTTGGTCTCCACCCTATCATCGACATTCCCTCTGTTCTCTCTTCACCTCTCCTCCTCCCTGCAATTTAATAGTCACATGCTTCCTCACTTTTTCCAATTCTGATAAAATGTTATTGATACCAGTGTTAATACCTGTGTTCCTCCATCCACAGATGCTGCCTGACTAATTGAGTATTTTCTCCCTTTCAGCCCTTTCAAATTTCTACATCTTCAGGTTTCAACAATATACTTCATATACCTTAAGCAAACCTTTAAAAACTTGAATTTTCCTGTATTTCATTTATTTCTCTCTTCGAGCTATAATAGTTCTGATTAAATTTCTGTTTGAAATGGTGCTAAAATAGATCAGAAGCAGTCTTATCAGAAATAAAGATTGGCAGTAATATTGTGCCTTTAACAAACTAAGCTATCTTAGTTCATTGTACAGCCAATAAAGTATATTGGCAGCAAAGTAACTGTTGTAATGTGGGAAACACAGCACATTCAAATTAAAGAAACATTTCATTAATCGAAATCAGGGTCATCCAAACACAGTGTCAGATAAGGAGAGGAGTGAAATGTAAAACTAGATGGAAGGATTGGGGTGAAAGGGGACGGGGGGAGGGAAAAGAGAGGGGGGGGTAAGGAAGAGCTGGGGTCTCACAGATGGGAGATGAGTGTATGAAGGAGGGGAAATGAGCAGGGTAACTAGGGGAGGTGGGTTTTGGAAGATAGTGGGAGAAATAGGGTGGGGGGGCAGGGGAAAGAAAGAGGAGGTAGTAGGGTATAACTTGAAGCTGGACAATTCAAGTTTGTACCTTGGGTTGTAAGCTACTCAAGTGAAATAGGAAGCAACATTATTCAAAAGGAATCGAAAAGAAAAAGAGTTTCATTGTTGATGCCTTCTGTCAATCTGAGATAGACAGAAAATAGTCCAGCCTGCCCGATGTCATTTTCTTCACAGTGAGTTCCATTGTCCTCTGCTAATTCAGTCCAAACCAGATATTTTTGGCTTACCACACCTTCAAGCATCTTTGCTTGAAAGATCATTATTCTGCTTGGATGGGTCTTTAGAAGCAAGCTTGTGTTCCAGATGAGATGCTTTAATTTATACACTAATTGCAGGCCAGTTGTAAGCAAAGAAAACTTTGGCTGTGATGGTTAAGACACAACCTTAGACAAGAGTTCAGTTTTTTGTCAACTGTTTAGTACTGTTTGATATTCCAATCAGACAATTTTGTCGCATTGTAGACATTTACTAAAATGTGTATCATAATATAATCGATGCATGAATTGAAGATGTTCGCTGATATAGCGGTGAGTAAGAAGTTTAGAGGAAGGATGGAAAGAATTCTTGGAAAATAGTCAAACTTCTTTGAGCTCTGAGTACAAGAGTTGACTCCAATAATAACTACTACAATGAGCTGCGCCAAGATAGTGCTCTGTAAAATAATGGCTTCAACAGTAAAACATTAATAGAACAGGGTTAGATTTTCTGCCTAATGAGGTAGCACAGCAGATGTAATGTCAATACAACATGCAGTTGGCTAGTGATGCCTCACTGCTTCCAATTCAAAGATGGTGCATTATCCTGCAGAAAAGATGGCAATACATTGTTGTGTTGATAAAGTCAGAACTTGCTCCACCAAGATTACTATAATAGGAAACATTTTTGAAAAGTTAATATTGTATGTAAAAGTTGATGGATCAAGTTCCTAACTCTCAATAAGATTATTCAATGGTCATGCTAAGGTAAGATTCCTGAAGTGGCATGAATAAAGCTGTAATGTAGCAACTAACTGACACTCATTTTAATGAAAGATTTATCAACAAACCTCTGTACCCCTTGATATTGACCAGTTGATCAAGAAGCTATATTCCATTACTATAACAAATAGAATCCTAGTCCCAGGGTACATCGACAAACAGCATGGAATTTACAGAGCACAAGTGACAAATGAAATATAACAAAAAAAGGAAATAATTCCCACTAAATTCCCACTAAACCTTATGTTTGACAAGGCCATGATAATTACATTTTTAGAGTCATGTATCCTGCAAATTAATTTATGCATATGATTTCTTAGGACAGCTTCTAAAGTACTGACTCCTGCAGCCACAAACATATTACTAGCACTACACCATCTAGGTTTCCTTAGCGGTGTTCTCATGGCATCATTCTTGGCCACCTTTGGTCTCTGAAAACTTGTCTTTCCTTAGTTCAACCACAGGTGCGCAGTATAGAGTGGTGTGCAATATGCTCTAAACAGCGACATCTTCACCACATCTGTACATGCTCCAAACTTACGCAAGAGAATATTCACTTGTACATACAGCATGCGTCGTTGCCTATAAATATCCTCATAATTTGTCATTTGTTCTGTAATAATATGCCCAAGATATTTTACCTTATTACAGACACTAAGATTATTGTCAGACAATGTAAAATCAGGACATTTTAGACATTTATCCTCTTTGGTTCTACAGATCATAACTGCACTCTTACAAGCATTATGTTTAATATCATGTTCCACACCATACACAGAACATATAGTAAGGAGCTGCTGGAGACCAGCGCTAGATGGACTAAAGACCACAAGATCATCTGCATACATAATATGGTTCACTAAAGTATTGCCAATCATGCACCCAGTATTACAGGCTTTCAATTGTTTGGACAGATCATCAATATAAAGATTAAAAAGGACTGGGGACAAAATTCCCCCTTGTCGAACACCATTGCTAACCCTAAATGGGGCTGAGGCCTTATTGCCCCATTTTATTTGCATAGTCTGGTGGGCAATAAGGTCTCAGCCAGAATTCTCACAATGTATATAGGCATCCCTCTTCGACTCATTTTAACAAACAGCTTTCTGTGATTAACACGATCAAAGGCTTTGGAAGCATCAATAAAGTATTGCCTCTACATTTGTTTACAATCTCCTTTAGAGTGGAACTCGCTATCAAAACTTGGAAGGGACGGGGGACACAATTTACAGACACACACGTGAGAGGCTTCGGAGGCTCAATCGAGCGCTAAATGCAGCTCAACTCTGCCTGTCTCACCGGGTTAATTACAGCCCTGTCTGGACTGATGGGACACCAGTGCTGCTTCTTCATGCTGGCTCTCGCAAGCCCATCCAGGGTTGTAGGTTCACTTGGCAGAACAGGCAGAGTTGAGCTGGGTTTAGTGCTGTTTCTCTGCGCTGGCTGTGGGCACAGCACCCGTCTGACTGCCGACCTCTCTGGCCACCCGTGGAGGGGGGGGCACTCGGGACAGCACTAGAGACCCAGCCGGGATCGATCCTGCCTGCGGATGAGGCGCAGGTCTGTGCCACGCCTCCCTCCTCCAATCGCCGTGCTCTATCCTCAGTCCCACCTCCACCCCCCCCTCCCTCCTCCAATCATCGCGCCCTTGATCATCAGTCTCACCCCCACTGCCTCGCGGAGGGCGGAGATTTTAAAATCGGGATGACAAAAACTTGGGGGGGATGTCCCCCACCTCTCAAAACATGGGGGGGGGGGTGTCCCCTCGTGCCCCCCCCCCCCCCCCCCTCGGATTTTCAGCCCCTGTTTGGGTAGATGAATATTGCTTAAGAATTTATCTGTATGAGTATAATAGGCTAAGATGTCTTCCTTTGTGAGGGCTGACCAGTTCAGTTTTTCTATTTTAAAGCTATTTCTATCTCCGGATACCACAGGTAGGTGTTCAACATTTATTGTCATAGCAACAGGTATATGATCAGTCATTGCTGCCTAAAACAAAATGCTCATACACCCCAATGAGGCATGTGCATCGGCTGTACTAATACAGTGGTCCAGCCATGACGTGGTGTGCCAGGCCTCACTATGTAAGTATAACTATCTGTAAGTAAAAACACTTTGCTTGAAAATATTACATTATTACCTTCACAGAATTGAGCCATATGATTGGCAAATAATGAGTTCCTGTCTGAGATATCTGCATTCATATCCCCATGACATACACACTACAATAATTATTGTTTTGAATAAAGAAATAGATGAAAGCAAACCTATTTAAATATTCATCCTCATTCTGATGGCATTCACAAGGTGTATACACATTCAGGATACAAATTGTGAGCAAAGTGTATGGCAATGCACCAGTCATCATCAAGCCGAACCACATTTATTGATGAGTCAAGCTTCTTGTTCCATAGAATAGCCACACCCCCTGGTATCCTACCTCTGACTATTCCCATGCCAAGGTCAGTTGTAGTCTCCCCAGCCCCATTAAAATTGTTGTCATTGAGAGAATTGAGTTTGTCCAAGTCTTGCTTCGCTAAGAATGTCTCTTGCATACATAGTATGTTACAGTTCTCCAGAAGGTTGTCAACAACTGAGCGGTGAGCTTTATCTCCTGCGCTCTGGACGAAACGCAGGCCGTGACAGTTGTTCGATAGAACCCGAATGGTCATTTAGCGAGACTAGTGGTTGCCCCTAGCACCAGCAGGTACACTCATTCCCCCCGCAGCAGGCGCAGTGCTTGATCCGATGAATCCAACCCTGCGTGGCTCGTAATAGCGCCGGACAAATGTTATACATAGAATACATAGGAATACATAGAATACATAGATATACTCAATACATAGAATACATACATAAAGTGAATGTTCTTTGCAATCCAGTTAATCATTCTAACGTCAGAAAAATAAACAAAAATACAGCTGACTGCTAAAGTTTGTCCAGTTAAATGTGAGCAGTCCTATGCCAAATATTAGAAAGTGTTAATTTTCCCTGTCCAGATGCAGGGTGAGCCCCGAAATATCCCTTTGAATGAACTCTGCTTAATCCACTGAATTCCTCCAGCAGTTTGTTGCTTGCTACAGACCACAACATCTGTAGTGTCTTGTGCCTTCATTGCCACTGTTATTGCTTTACAAGAAGTGGCTTTTTGTGAACCATTTGTCCCCACTTCAGTCACAGATTGATTCTCCGGGGAGTTAACATTTTGCAGTAATTGCTTTTCTATTAATTTCAGGTAGCTGACTTCCACAAAGTAGATCCACTATCTGCAGCTTTAAAACTGGACACTTTGCCTTAGAAGGCAGTCACACCCCTTACATTAAGAGTCTGTAGACAGGCTCTACAACCAGTGGACAGATTCAGGAAAGGGCGACTACAACTGAGGTAGATATGGGGATGCAGAAAGTAGTGTTGGAAGAGCCACATCCCTTGCACTTTTTCCATGGATATCTTTGGCGTTCTTGTGGATACAGTGGATGAGCAGAGACCACGGGGAGGATGAGGAATTTGATAGCTACACCATGATACAGGGGGGCATTCAAACTGGAGGGAGTAGGAAGGAATGGATGAGAGTTAGCTGGATAGATACTGTTCCCTGCGGCCTTGCGTGTGATTGCCAGAGATGAATCTTACATGCTTGCTGCAGGGTTAAGCATGTCTTTGCAGGGCTAAATATAAACTTGGAGTGGGAGTAACAACATAAACACGTGTAAGACTAAGTCATAGGTTCCTTAAAGGCAGTGCTAACAACTAAAATTAAAAAGGAAAACCACATAGATAACAATCTCTGTGGTACAATCGGAGCTATGTGAAAGTCAGCATGCTTTATTAATATCAGACTTGAATGCTTGGCTCAAAGATTAGTGTGGAAAAAATTAGATCAATTTATGGGGCGCAGACACTAGTAGTGGGGGAAAGAGGAGCTGTTCTGTATGGATGGGCTTCATTTTAATCTGGCTGGGAGCAGATTCAAAGGAGGGCAGTCAATTGTCTTTAAAAGAAATGGTTAAGGTGAGGTTTCAGATGAGGGCAAGTTCAGCAAGTTTATGACAAAGGATATGGATACCACAGGGTAGCATGATGGTTAATAATAACCGGAGTGTGGCAGTTTTTATTAATGATCTCTTGTGAAGGATCCTTAGGGTAAAAATAATTATAACATGATTAAATTTCTCATCCAATTTCAAGATAAAATTTAAGAATAAAAGTGGTGTGTTAAAGGCAAATGTAACTAAAGAAGATTGGAAAAAGGGTAAACAGAGGTATATATATATCTGACAATATTTCATATTCATCAATCAAAGTATATTCTGTTAAGAAATAAAATCTGCAAGAAGAATGCTCCATATGTGGCTAGCCAAAAAAGATAAGAGTGGGCAAGAAGGAACTGCAGATGCTGGAAAATCGAAGGTAAACAAAAAAGCTGGAGAAACTCAGCGGGTGCAGCAGCATCTATGGAGCGAAGGAAATAGGTAACGTTTCAGACCTAAACCCTTTTTCAGACAGATAAGAGTGGTATTAAATTTAAAGGAAAGACATGAAAATGATTTAAAGGATAGTGGTATGGTCTGCAAATTCAGAAAAAAAGGTTAGTAACTTTCTTTTAGAATATATACAAACTCATTAGGTAGGAGAAGCTAGACTGAGAGTGAACTGGCAAGGAGTATCAAAGCTGATGGTAAGAGCCAGAAAATCCAGCATGTTTCCAACAGCTCCCACCAACTTCTACAGATGTGCTGTCGAAAGCATTTTATCAGGATGCATCACAGAATGGTTTGGAAACAATTACTTTCAAGACCGCAAGAAATTGAAAAGAATTGTGGATGCAGCACAGACCATCATGCAATCCATCCTCCCTTCCATTGACCCCATCTACACTTCATGCTGCCTCGGCAAGGCCAGCAGCAAAATCACACTGGACTCTTCTCTTCTCCCCTCTCCCATCAGGCAAGAGGTACAGAAGTGTGAAAACGCATCCCTCCAGATTCAGGGAAAGTTTCTTCTCAGCTGTTATCAGGCAACTGAACCATCCTATCACCAACTAGAGAGTGAACCTGACCTACCATCTACCTCATTGGAGTCCCTTGGTCTATCTGTAAATGGACCTTACTAGATTTTATCTTGCACTATTCGCTTTATCCTGTATTTGTACACTGGACGACTTGATTGTAATCATGTATAGTATTTCCACTGAATAGATAGCACATGACGAAAAATATTTTCACTGCACCTCAGTTGATGTGATAGATAGTAAGTTAAACTAAACTAAATGCAAGAGAGTGGCTGATGTAAACATTGTTTCTTTTGAGAGTGAGCATGAGGAATTAATAATGTGAAGGCAAAGACTTTGAATAATAATGAGATGCAGGACCTATACAGAGAATGGTAGGCCTAGTGGGGAGTGTTGTAAAGCAGAGGGATCCAGCAGTCACAGGTAGATAAGGTGGTCAAAAAGACTTTTGGCACTTTGGCCTTCATCAGTATTGGGTATAGAAGTTGGGAGGTCATGTTGCAGTTGTATAAGACTTTGGTGAGACCGCATTTAGAGCATTGTTCAGTTCTGGGCACCATGTTATAGGATAGATATTGTCAAGCTTGAAAGGGTTCGGAGAAGATTTACGAGGATGTTACCAGGACTAGAGGGTCTGAACTATAGGGAGAGGTTGAGTAGGCTGGGTCTCTATTCCTTGGAGTGAAGGAGAATGAGGGTGATCTTATAGAGGTGTATAAAATCATGAGAGGAATAGATCGGGTATTAGATGCAAAGAATCTCTTGCCCAGTATAGGGGAATCGAGGACCAGAGGACATAGGTTCAAGGTGAAGGGGAAAAGATTTAATAGGAATCTGAGGGGCAATTTTTTCTCACAAAGGGTGGTGGGTGTATTGAACAAGCTGCCAGAGGAGGTAGTTGAGGCTGGGACTATCCCAACATTTAAGAAACAGTTAGACAGGTTTGGAGGGATATGGACCAAGCAGGCAGGTGGGACTAGTGTAGCTGGAACATGTTGGCCGGTGTGGGCAAGTTGAGCCGAAGGGCCTGTTTCCACACATTATCACTCTATGACTGTAAATACTTTATCTCTATTTGCATATTATGAGATGCAAAAAAGCATCCCAGTAATAATACAAACTCAGAGAGCCAAAGGAGACCAAAGAATTAAAAACAACTTGGGGTGGCCCAGTGGCGCAGCAGTAGAGTTGCTGCCTTACAGTGGCAGACACCCGGGTTCAATCCCGACTACGTGTGCTGTTTGTAGTGTCTCTTCGATCGCATGAATTTTCTTCGGGAACTCCAGTCTCCTCCTACACTCCAAAGACATACAGGTTTGTAGGGTAATTGGCTTCGGTAAAAATTGTAAATTGTCCCTAGTGTGAAGAATAGTGTACAAGCATGGACTCGGTGGGCCAAAGGGCCTGTTTCCACACTGTATCTCTAAACTAAACTAAACTAAACTAAATTGCTATCATCTTATAGTTTTAGAAAAAGTAGCTGCGAAGAAAGCGGTTGTGTCCTTCCAAAATTCTGTTTGAAAAATTGCAAAGTAATCTCCACCATTCCAGAAAAGAGGGTAATACATACCAGGAGGCTTTAAGCCAATCAATTTAACCTCTTGTTTTTGGCATTGAATCCATCATTAAGAGTTATTAAACTCAACACAGATTTTTGAAAAAGTCGTGTTTCAACAAATGCATTTGAGCTCTTTGATGATGGAACAAACAGACTAGTTAAAGTATAACCATTAGATAGGGCAAATTTGGCTATCTGAAAGTCATTGTTTATTTGCACACAGACAAGACCTCCAGTTAAGAGCTTGCATGGTTCAGGATAAGCTTTGATCCTAGATAGATTGCTTAATCAGCAGAAAACAGGGAATCAGGATAGATGGATTATTTTCAGGTTGTATGATTCCAACCATCGGGATGCCAGAGAGAGTAGTGCTCAAACTTTGTTTATGTATACGTTTGCAGATGACTCTAAATAAGGTGGTATTGAGGCAGTGAGGAGGGTTATGCAAGGGTTAAGCTCTTGGTCAGATGAGCAAGAATGGCTAATGGAACACAATGCAGATAAGTGTGAGTTATTGGAAAGTCAAACCAAGACAGTGAATGTCAGGGCCCTGGGGAGTGTTAGTGAGTACAGTTGCATTGTTCCCTGAAAGTGGCATTACAGGTAAATAGGCTGGGAAAGAAGTGCTTTTGGTACATTGGCCTTCACCAGTCAGGGTATTGAGTGTTGACGTTGGGGCATTATGTTACAATTGGGGCCGCTTTTGGAATATTGTGCTCAGTTTTGGTCACCCAGCTATAGGAAGGATGTCATTAAGCTGAATAGAGTGCAGAGAAAATTTACAAAAATGTTGCTAGGATTCAAGGACCTGAGCTATAGGGAGAGATTGGGCAAGCTAGGACATTATTCTTTGGAGCACAGGTGACTATACATTTTATAGAAGTGTTTAATGTCATGGGGGAATTGTAGTATGAATCCACAGTCTTTTACCAACGGTAGGGGAATTAAGAACCAGTGGACATTGTTTAAGGTGAGAGAAGATTAAGGGAAGATTTAATAGTAAGATTAAATGAGAATTTACCAGTTTGAAGTTTGATCTTTATTTTATGAGGAGTAACGTTGAGGGATTACGTGAAGAACCCGTCAGGACGCATGTGTGTCAATCTTCAAAGTAGCGGTGTGAAATCACAGATAACAGTAATGAACTGATCATAGTAAGATTAGAGAAATAGGATACCAGTTGAACTTTATGATCGAGGGTGGGAGCGGAGGGCACGTAATCCCTCAACGTTACTCATAAAATAAAGATCAAACTTCAAACTGGTAAGTTCTCGTTTAATCTTATTATTTTACTTCGGAGTCACGTGAGTGACTATGTGAAGATTTTAAAGCTCTGTGATTTCATGCCATGGAACGAGTCCATGCCTCACTTCTGCCTTAATTGACTAAGGGAGGAATTGTGTTAACGTATTCAAACATGAATCAGGCATTGAAAAACCATGATGAATTTATTAACAAACAAAACTATAGCCCTTATCTTATGGGGTAAATCATAATACAGAACTTAAAATGGATTCTGCAAATGTCACAGGTTTAACCACTGGTTTATTGTAATATAGTTGAAAGGTTTTCTCTTTTGACCATCCTGCTGTCCCCAGGATTTGGTTCATAGGTACATCCAATTCCATTGCTGCCGATGTAGCTGCAGCCCTGGTGGAATGAGATTTGAATATGTTAGTATTCACCCCAGCAGCCGTTAAAACCTGTTGCAGCCATCTGGAATTTTTTTGTACAGATACCCTATTATGGCTTTTGTATCTTGTATGTTTGTGGCTTATCAGTAATGCCATCTCATTGCCTCTGAGCTGTTTAGTGTTCTCTATGTATAATAATAAATGCCTCATAATGTATAGACGATCATCTATTGGGTAAGCTCTGAATTCTATTTTGAGGCCTGACGATCCTGGTCTGTTCTGTTTAACTAATTTGTGGATGTAAAAGGTTATTTTACTCGTTGAAGTGGTCATACTACCCAGCCTTAATTTATGTAATGACTGAACTATTTGTGCTGAGACCAATGCCATCAGCATGACTATTTTATGTGTTGGTCTTTGCAGGGACAGAGCTGTTGCTGGTGACCAATTCCTCAGTAGTGTAAGGACCACACTCACATCCCATATTTGGGAATACCTTGTCCTTGGGGGATTAATATTAAAAATTCTCCTCATAAGTTTAGTTATCCGGGGGTGAGTCCCGACAGAATGACGCTCTGATCCTTGCCACAGATACGCTGAAAGGGCACTTCTGGCGCAGTTTATGGCACTGTAACTGAGCCCCTCATTATAGTGGAGGCTAGCCAGGAATTCCAGAACAGTAGTAATGTTCGTCGTACAGTAAGTGATGTTGTTCCTAGAACAATATATCTCCCACTTCCTGATGTAGACCAGATATTGTTTCTTGGTGGACTGCCTGTGAGCCGCTGTGATTATGTTCATTGTTCGGTCCGTCAACCCCAGGTCCAGAAGTGGTTTCTTTAGATTCCACAAATCAACAAATTTGTCCTATTATGGCAAGGATGGCTTTCCCCCATTACGGGATGAACCAACAAATCTGGTCGTTTCGGAACGGAGATGCATGGTTCTAAAACCATATCGAGAATCACGGGGAACCATGGTTGAGTAGGCCAATCGGGCACTACCAAAATACCAGACGCCGAATCTTGGTGTATTTTGCGTAATAGCCGACTGATGAGGCAGAAACAGGGGAATGCTTGGAAAAAAATTTCCCCCAATGCAGCGAGAAGGCATCCATCGCTGATGCCCCAGGGTCTGGGTCCCAGGACACATAGTTTGGCAACTGGTGATTAAGCCGAGATGCAAATAGATCGATATCTGGTGTTCCATATCATGCTACAATATCAGCAAACACTTTGCGGTCCAACATCCATTCGATGTTGTCATTGAATTTTCGTGAACTGGTGTCTACCACTGAATTGAGGTTACCTGCTAGGTAACTAGCTGATATCCAAATATTTTTCTGAATAGCCACATTGCCAAATTGTGTTAGCCAGATTATCACATGATACCAATTTGATTCCACCCATATAGTTAATATATGCCACCACGGTGGTGTTATCAATCTGTAGTCTAACATGCAGGTGATGCATTTCTGAACAGTATGATTTTAGACCATAGAACGCACCTAACATTTCCAAGTAGTTTATGCCATGTGTCTGAAGTAATGATGCATCTTGTGCATCCTATCTACCTCCACAACTAGAGATGGAATTAGTAGTACCCCAACCATGAGCACTGGCATCAGTTTGTAGCACCACTGAAGGGTTGCTGACAATAATAGGGCTGGAACTATGCCAAATGTTTTCCCTCCACCATTGTAATTCCGTAATTGCTTTGATTGGTGGCTTCATTGGCCTATCGAAATGACTAGTATTGATTTTTAGTGCTTGTACCTTTGCCCTTTGTAAATTTTGGTAATGCAAAGGTCCAAACTGTGTGGCTGGAAAAGCAGCCACAATTTTGCCAATTGCCCTTGCTACCAGTCGAATAGATGGTTCACTGATGTCAATGAGGTTGTTGCAGGCCTCAGTTAAGTCTGTTGCCTTGTCCTTAGACAGTAGTGTCCATTACAGCCTGTTCCTGTAGTTGTTAAATAAGAGATAGTCAATACTGTTGCCTTGTCCTGGGACCAGACCCACCTACCTCCATGGTTACCAGTGGAAAGTTTATTTCTTCCTGTTCTGTCGCCGTAGAGGTTGAGGCGCCCAAGTGTGGGACATGTGAACTGAGTCAATGATGAACCCCAAGTAATCCATAGTGGTGGAAGGCGTTAGCTTAGATTTAACTGGATGGATGATAAACCCCAGTTTCTCAAACAATTGTTTGGTGGCTGATACAGCTATTTTGGCTAATTCCAAAGTTTTCCTCACAATTAATATGTCATCTAGGTAAGCCATGACCATATGTTTTTTGTTTCCGAAGAAACGCTAGGGCTGGTTTCAAAATTTTGGTAAATAGTCTGGGGGCGGATGTTAATCCATTAGGTAGTGCTCTATACTGTCAGTGTTGCCCCATCCAGTTAAATTTTAAATAACGTCTGTGATCCTTCCGTATAGGCACCGAATAGTAAGCATCTTTTAAATCGATGCAAGCCATGAAGTAGCCTTTGGAAATCAATTGTTTGGCAGTAACAAAGGTTTCCATTTTGAAATGAATATACTGCACAAATGTATTCAGTTTGGTCAAATCTATAATGATGCGGCAACCACCATCTTTTTTGTTTTTTGTAAAGATATTTGACCTGAATTCCAGAGAGTCGTGTTGGGTGTTTTCAATGACCCCCTTAGCATATAGCCTCTCCTGTTCAGCATGCGCTTCCAGTTTTTCTTGTCGTGAAAGCACGAACGTTCGGTTCAGTACATGCTGAACCGGAGGATAGTTTTTGTGCACAAATTCAATTGTATATCCCTGAATACAATGTAGGATATAAGTGTCAGTAGTTATTGCACTCCATGCCTCCCAAAAAAAGTGTAATCTACCACCAATTTGTGTATTATTTACACTTCCTGTTTTTTGGAAGGGACCAGACCCACCTACCTCCATGGTTACCAGTGGAAAGTTTATTTCTTCCTGTTCTGTCGCCGTAGAGGTTGAGGCGCCGGAGTGTGGGGTTTGCGCATCTTCCACGAAGGCCGGTCTGGGCCAAGGCCTAAAAAAACCTCTGTCCTGTTTGCCCGGCCTTTGAGCTTTCACCAGCTTCTGTGTGTCTTGCTCTGCTGGTGGGTGCGTAGGGGTGCAGTCGTTGTGTGTAGGAGGTCCTACTCGTTGCCGCCTTTATGAGCCCCAAGGTTTTAGCCTCCTCATCGAGCTCTTTTACCTGTTTTGACAGGTTGCCCCCAAATAGTAATATTGGTGGTTTAGTACCTCCAGGTCTGCACAGCTCTGCAAACTTGGGGTTTAAGGCTGGGCGGATGGCGTTCTTCCTGAGACTATTAATCTCGTACTGCGTATTGCAGAATAATGCCAGAGCGTCTTGCTGTTGTTCTGACATCTCTTTTCCATCCACTGTCCGGGCAAATGCTGTGATCCCTGCAGTCAATAGTTTTAGGATTTTTTGAAGCTTGACATCCAGGCTTCTGACTCCCGCTCCAATGTGTTTCCAGATGCAACTGTTCACCACGGGAATGTTGAGAGATACACAATTTACCGATGCCAAATATTTGGCAGTAGTGTCCATTCCAGCCTGTTCCTGTAGTTGTTTAAATAAGAGATAGTCAATACTGGGTGCTAATTTTAGTTCTAATTGCTGTCCAGTCTGTTCTGGTTGTACAAATTTGGACACCATTTCCAGGAGATTTTTGTGTTCTTGCACCCCCTGCACACTGGTTGTCTCTTCAGCAAACCCCTCTTCAGAGCCAGCCCAGAATTGTCGAGGGAGATGCACTGTGCAGCCCTGGATAAGGTGCTGCTATGGGTGTATTATAAGACTCATGGTGACTAGCCTCCATCTCCCGGAGTCTGTCACGGTGGAGCATCTGCTCCATAAGCCGCTCCCCAGCCAACTTAGACACAGCCCTTGTGGACTTCTTCGTTTTGTCCATAGTTTCCCCCTGTAATACAGCACGGGAAACAAAACAATCGCAGAGTAATTCACTTACCTGTCGGTCTCGGTTTTAAAATTACCGCTGCGGGGGAACGCTCCACCCCGCCTGTCATTTCGCAATGCGTGAAGCGATATGGACACGCATGCGTCCTGGCGGGTTCTTCACGTAGTCACTCACGTGACTCCAAAGTATAAAATAGGAACCTGATGGGCAACCTTTTCACTCAGAAGGTGGTGGGTATATGGAAAGAGCTGCTGGAAGAGGTAATTGAGGCAAGTACACTAAGACAGGTACATGGATAGGAAAGGTTCAGATGGATACAGACCAAATGTGGGCAAATTAGACTATTTTGATGGGACATTTTGTCCGGTATGGACAAGATGGGCCGAAATGCTGGACGAATCTATGACTCTATGTCCAATCTAAATGGTGACCTGGATGGAAAGCGCCAATTATGTGGTGGCCAAATTGGTCAATGACACCCAATTAAGTAGAAGGTTTGTACAAACTGTCTGCAAGGAGATATAGACCAATTAAATGAGTGGGAAAAGATTTGTTGATGCAATATAATCAGGAAAATGTGATACAAACAATCTTGATAAGAAGATAAGAAAAGCAAAATAAGGAGAGACTACATAATGCTTTGGTACAGGGAATGCCAATGTCCTTCAATGTGAAATCCAGGAAGTTGGCATGCAGGTCATTTGTGTCAATATGAAGCCTTCGAATATGTTGGCCTTCCATGATGGAGGATGGTGTATAAATGTAGGAATGTTCTGTTACAACTGTGTATTATGTTAGTCAGGCCACACTGGAGTATTCTGAAGAGTTTACACATTTAAAGATTAGTATATATTCATTGGAGTAGTACAGAGAAAGTTCACAAGAGCATAAGAAATAAGCCTCATTAAAAAAGATAACTGTTTCAATTAACATACTTGTAATTGATGTTAGTGTTTTAATTCATTTTCAATCATTTATTTTTTTCAACTGTTTCTGATTGTCTGTGATGATCAGTGAAAAGACCTGATGGTAAACATGGCTAATACCATGTTGCTGCTCACTGACCATTCCACGGTGATGAACAACTGAGGTGAATGCTCAATCTCGATTAAAAGCTGTGCAAGATCAGAATCAAGGGTGTCACGGTGGCGCAGCGGTTGCAGCGCCGCGTTTGATCCCGACTACAGGTGCTGCCTGTACGGAGTTTGTACGTTCTCCCCGTGTCCGTGTGAGTTTTCTCCGAGATCTGCGGCTTCCTCCCACACTCCAAAGACGTACAAGTTGATGTTAATTGGCTTGGTGTAAGTGTAATCTGTCGCTAGTGTGTGTAGGGTAGTGTTAATGCGCAGGGATCACTGGTCGGTGTGGAATCAGTGGGCCGAAGGATCTGTTTCTCTGCTGTATCTCTAAACTAAATTAAACTAAAAATAGTTCATGTGGACATTAGAATAAGACTTTATATCCTATCTGAATTCTTTGATGCCTAATGTACAGACAGATTCAGTTTAGTTACAGCATGCTGACTATTGATCACCTATTCACACTAGTTTTATGTTATCACACACTCTACAAATTAGGAACATTTTTTTGTACAAAGGCAATGAAAACAATTAATTTGTCTACAACCCAGTTTCAAAGGCTGTCATCATTGAAAAAACGCAGAGAGAACTTTTCATGCCTGGACTGCTTATCAGATGGTGTTTATGGTCACTTTAATGGGCCTGTCCCACTTGCCGATTTTTTAGGCAACTGCCGGCGACTATTATAGCTGTAGCAGGTCGCCGAAAAACCCGCAACAATCTATGTCATATAACCATATAACCATATAACAATTACAGCACGGAAACAGGCCATCTCGGCCCTACAAGTCCGTGCCGAACAAATTTTTTTTCCCCCTTAGTCCCACCTGCCTGCACTCATACCATAACCCTCCATTCCCTTCTCATTCATATGCCTATCCAATTTATTTTTAAATGATACCAATGAACCTGCCTCCACCACTTCCATTAGAAGCTCATTCCACACCGCTACCACTCTCTGAGTAAAGAAGTTCCCCCTCATATTACCCCTAAACTTCTGTCCCTTAATTCTGAAGTCATGTCCTCTTGTTTGAATCTTCCCTATTCTCAAAGGGAAAAGCTTGTCCACATCAACTCTGTCTATCCCTCTCATCATTTTAAAGACCTCTATCAAGTCCCCCCTTAACCTTCTGTGCTCCAGAGAATAAAGACCTAACTTATTCAACCTTTCTCTGTAACTTAGTTGTTGAAACCCAGGCAACATTCTTGTAAATCTCCTCTGTACTCTCTCTATTTTGTTGACATCCTTCCTATAATTGGGCGACCAAAATTGTACACCATACTCCAGAATTGGCCTCACCAATGCCTTGTACAATTTTAACATTACATCCCAGCTCCTATACTCAATGCTCTGATTTATAAAGACTAGCATACCAAAAGCTTTCTTTACCACCCTATCTATATGAGATTCCACCTTCAAGGAACTATGCACGGTTATACCCAGATCCCTCTGTTCAACTGTATTCTTCAATTCCCTACCATTTACCATGTACGTCCTATTTTGATTTGTCCTGCCAAGGTGTAGCACCTCGCATTTATCAGCATTAAACTCCATCTGCCATCTTTCAGCCCATTTTTCCAAATGGCCTAAATCACTCTGTAGACTTTGGAAATCCTCTTCATTATCCACAACACCCCCTATCTTGGTGTCATCCTGGCAACAACGTACAACAGCACCTACGTCAGGAGAAGTCAAGCTACACCTATTGGCGCCAAACCCACTGACGCCGAAAAATGTTCAACGTTGAAAATTTAGCGGCAACCAGAACGACGCTACTGTGCGCGACTGAGGAGACTACTCTCGGCGACCACCGGCGAACATGTGGCAACAAACTAGTCACCTGTAGTTGCTTAAAAAATCACCTAAGTGGGACAAGCCCATAACTCACACATTTCCTCACCACAAGCACTCTCCAAGTCTCCAGAGAGGCCATCCAGATTCTGCATTCACAAAGAAATGATTGAATTCACTTTCAGTTTGTTAAGGAGGTAGTGACATTTCAGGAACTGAGATTCCTTCTTGCGAACAACACAGGTCACATCTCCCTGCATGATCTAAGCCAGCATGTTGTTTCTCATGTATTTTGAGACTTTCTGAGCATATATAGCACCTTGTTTGCAGCAAAACAGGTACAATCTAATTTCTAGGCATTTATAATTTAAATCTATTCTGTAATAACTGAAAAATTTAAAAATAAATGGAAAATGGGAGCCACTTAGATGGATATTATATAATGGGTTGAAAGATACAGTTGATAGCATCCAATATATATATCATATACTGTACAGAAATAACATTAACTAATTCCCTAATTTAAATTGTTTTTTGACAGTAAATAACTACAATATACACTATTCTATCATATCATTAAGCCATAAAATGGTTCTTCATTAGTGTAATGTGGGAAAAATTAGAACAATATATCACTTAGTCAGGAAAGTTCACAATGTGTAACATAATGTTGGTTTAATGCGTGTCTTCTATTAAACCACATCATAGGCCTGACACAGCAGTGAAATGCAAAATGTTCCTCATTATTTTAGAAATGTTGCTTATGTCCCTGAAATGCATGATTAGCCTGCATGTGAGAAAACATAATGCAATTCTCACATGTGCGATTGTTAAATAGAGAAGAAAGCATCACTGATCATTTGAGTCTGAATGTTCTGCACATTTTATAATGCTCCAAGTTACACTCCACTTCATGTTTTGTGCCTCTCAAGTTGATGTGGGTACTTGCTCGGGAGTCTGCATGTCTAGCTGTTCTTTTAAGAACAAAGAATTATGTCTTTACATTAAATAGTCAATATGTAAGAATCTTGCTCCGCAGCATATTGATTTATCAAGACAATTAAAAGTCACATAAGATCCTTGAATTGACTCAATTTTTGCTTCTTGAGAAAGCATGTGGCTCATCAAAAGCCCTCAACCTATGTTCCTGCCATGACAAGGGTTCATGATTCACGGCAGCAAGAGGTAAGCTTTGTCACGCAGAACATGTCACTTACAATATGTTTCTATGTTTCTATGTTTCTATATAAATAGAAACAGGATTGGGCCATTCAGCCCCTTGTTGCTTGCTGAAACATTCAGTAAAATGATCTTTATCCTCGGGTCCATTTTCCTGCTTATCCCTCAATCTTCTCAATATCTAAAACTTAGGAGTACTGATGATAAAATTACTGTCAGTGATCTGACAAATGCATATCCAGACTCCAAAAAGGATGAAATTATATATAGAGCAAAACACAAAGTTCTAGAGAACTCAGTGGGTCAGGTAACATCTAAGGAGAGAATGGACAGGTGATATTTTGGGACCCAACCCAAAACGTTAACTATCCATTCCCTCCACAGATAATGCCTGATGCACTAAGTTCCTCCAGCAGTTTGTATTTTGCTCAATATTCTAGCATCTACAGTTTGTTGTGCCTTGATAATATATAAATCCTTGCAGCTACTTGGTAGGAACCAATAGCATGGAAATTGAGTACATTGTCAATATCCACAGCTACCCAAGATGAATGGGGCTGCAGTTCTTAATACAAAATGCTGTCACAGCCCTGCCATAGCATTTTCAATGAGGTATCTTCCCATACCTAGCCACACACTCGCGTCTTCATAGTAATATTATAGCCTTACATTTTTGGGGATGTTAATATCTTGTAGACACATCTGCTCAGATTTTTGCTCTCTATGCTTGTCCTGCTTTATCCCTTGGAAATCGAGTACACCCTTGGTAAGACAGATGCCTCCGCCGAATAGGCTTGTATTTTGAGACTTTCTGAGCATATATAGCACCTTGTTTGCAGCAAAACAGGTACAATCTAATTTCTAGGCATTTATAATTTAAATCTATTCTGTAATAACTGAAAAATTTAAAAATAAATGGAAAATGGGAGCCACTTAGATGGATATTATATAATGGGTTGAAAGATACAGTTGATAGCATCCAATATATATATCATATACTGTACATAAATAACAGTAACTAATTCCCTAATTTAAATTGTTTTTTGACAGTAAATAACTACAATATACACTATTCTATCATATCATTAAGCCATAAAATGGTTCTTCATTAGTGTAATGTGGGAAAAATTAGAACAATATATCACTTAGTCAGGAAAGTTCACAATGTGTAACATAATGTTGGTTTAATGCATGTCTTATATTAAACCACATCATAGGCCTGACACAGCAGTGAAATGCGAAATGTTCCTCATTATTTTAGAAATGTTGCTTAAGTCCCTGAAATGCATGATTAGCCTGCATGTGAGAAAACATAATGCAATTCTCACATGTGCGATTGTTAAATAGAGAAGAAAGCATCACTGATCATTTGAGTCTGAATGTTCTGCACATTTTATAATGTTCCAAGTTACATTCCACTTCATGTTTTGTGCCTCTCAAGTTGATGTGGGTACTTGCTCGGGAGTCTGCATGTCTAGCTGTTCTTTTAAGAACAAAGAATTATGTCTTTACATTAAATAGTCAATATGTAAGAATCTTGCTCCGCAGCATATTGATTTATCAAGACAATTAAAAGTCACATAAGATCCTTGAATTGACTCAATTTTTGCTTCTTGAGAAAGCATGTGGCTCATCAAAAGCCCTCAACCTATGTTCCTGCCATGACAAGGGTTCATGATTCACGGCAGCAAGAGGTAAGCTTTGTCACCCAGAACATGTCACTTACAATATGTTTCTATGTTTCTATATAAATAGAAACAGGATTGGGCCATTCAGCCCCTTGTTGCTTGCTGAAACATTCAGTAAAATGATCTTTATCCTCGGGTCCATTTTCCTGCTTATCCCTCAATCTTCTCAATATCTAAAACTTAGGAGTACTGATGATAAAATTACTGTCAGTGATCTGACAAATGCATGTCCAGACTCCAAAAAGGATGAAATTATATATAGAGCAAAACACAAAGTTCTAGAGAACTCAGTGGGTCAGGTAACATCTAAGGAGAGAATGGACAGGTGATATTTTGGGACCCAACCCAAAACGTTAACTATCCATTCCCTCCACAGATAATGCCTGATGCTCTAAGTTCCTCCAGCAGTTTGTATTTTGCTCAATATTCTAGCATCTACAGTTTGTTGTGCCTTGATAATATATAAATCCTTGCAGCTACTTGGTAGGAACCAATAGCATGGAAATTGAGTACATTGTCAATATCCACAGCTACCCAAGATGAATGGGGCTGCAGTTCTTAATACAAAATGCTGTCACAGCCCTGCCATAGCATTTTCAATGAGGTATCTTCCCATACCTAGCCACACACTCGCGTCTTCATAGTAATATTATAGCCTTACATTTTTGGGGATGTTAATATCTTGTAGGACACATCTGCTCTTGATTTTGCTCTCTATGCTTGCTCCTACAATGAAACAAACGAGAATGCCACAAATGTAACAACAACATTTAAGGTCGGTGAGATGTAACAATTACTCGAATTTCTAAACGTTTCTAGTCGTTAATATGCAAATGTAATGTTATCCTGTGCAGAATTTCCAATCTTTGCATTTACAGCTTGAGATCATGATGATTCTAAATAGGATCAAATACTCAGAAAATGTCAAGCCCTTGTGCTTTGTGGGAAAGGGTGTTGCAAAAATTAATCTGATTTCCTGTTGTATTCTGCTCTGGAAAGTATTTTTAACTGTGGAAATCACACTTGATGGACCATGAAATAGAAACCACTCCAGTGCAAATACATGTAAAGTGAACATGAAGGGACATGGTCTGGCACATTTTCTAATTTATAAATTGCTGAGAGGTTCTACGAAAGAAGTTAAGTCTTCCTGCCTGCAATGATCTCCAATTACCAAGGGGGCCATAGGTGCATTCCAAGGGAGCAGTGATGAGTGAAAATTCATGCATAATCCAATGCACCCATATGTTTAAATTAAGGCAAATCTTTTTGGAATCTTCAGGTAACTTGGTAGAGTTGCTGCCTTATAGCCCCAGGGTTTTATCCTGACTACGGGTGCCATCTGTATGGAGTTTGTATGTTCTCCTTGTGACCATGTGGCTTTTCTCCAGGTGTTCCGATTTCCTCCCACGCTCCAAAGACTACAGGTTTGTAGGTTAATTTGGCTTCTGTAAATTATAAATTGTCCCTAGTGTGTAGCATAGTGTTAGTGTGCGGGGATCGTTGATCGGCACGGACTCAATGGGCCAAGCATTTCCCCGCTGTATCTCTAAACTAAACATCTGAATGGAGGACTGAGTGAGGGACATGGTGTAGGTTTCATCTCTCCGAAGAGAAAGTAAAATACCTCTCCTCTCAGATATTGCCAATGATCCTATGAATCTATTCTAAAGATCAAGAGAGTTAACCGTAGTGTCTTGGTTAATATTTAAACCGAAACCAACATCACTAAAACCAATTTATCTGTCCATTTTTACAAAAATGTTTTAAGGTGTTACACTACATACTATGTGCAAACTGAATGCTACATTGTCTGCTTCATATTTTGTAAAGCTTTTTTGGATGTACTGAATTTGCAAAAGAAATAATGTAAAGGTAAGTTTATTTATCTTTCCATAAATATCTGAAATGTTATGTGTGGAAGTGCTATGGGACATGGTCTGGCACATTTTCTAATTTATAAATTGCTGAAGGAATATGATAGATGTATCAACTAAATCCCACAAAGAAATATAGAACTAGTTTGCATATGCAAAAATACTTTATTTGAAGGCTCACGGTGTATGAAATGTTTTACTCCAGAAAAGCAATTGTTGCTCCACAACTAGATGTTCTGAAAAGGATTAATAATATAGATATGAGAGAATCTTTCTATGTGGTGGAGTGCATAATTAGTGGTGCCACTTATAAGATGATTACTACTAATAAATTCAATTCAAAATTTACAATAAACATACTGACCCAGAAAATGCCAAGAATATGGAATTTCTACACCATAGTGAAGTTGAGCAAGTAGCCTTGATAAGAAATTGAAGTGAATGTAGATAAAATGGATTCATAACACAGAAACAAAGAACTGGAGATGTTGGTTATTACACAAAAGGACACAAAGTGCTGGAGCAACTCAACGTGTCAGGCTGTATCCTTAGAGAACATGTATGTGACATTTTGGGTCAAGACCCTTCTTCAGGTCTCAACCCAAAAACTCGCCTATCCAAGTTCTCCAGGGATGCTGCCTGACCTGCCTGAGTTTCTCTAGTACTTTGTGTCCTTTTGTATTAAATAAATTTATGTGTGGAAACCTACCCGGTTTGGTAGCGCTAATCATATTAAACAGTGGTATCAGCATGATGTTCTCTGGTTCTGTAATTGCTTTCATTGATTCTGATGATTATGAAGCACATTTCACACTACCAACTAGTAGTGAATCTCTGGGCGAGGATTTAATGTTGATGCAGTCAAATGTAAAGTGAAAGGAGGTGGATCAAGTTGACAGTTTCAGCCAGTTTGGCATTTTGACCATTACTGCATATGGAGCTGATGTAAGGTTTGTTAACAATTGCATGAAGTATATTATGGTGATCAATAGTTCACTGCAGAATAAGTGACATTGGATTGCACAGCACATAATTTTTCAGCAACCTCACCATAAATTGCTTTTTAGCTGTAATCAATAAAACACAACCTACTGGTTGTTAGTCTTATGAATGCCACATTGGTTATAATGCCTCATCAACATTTCCTCCAATTTCCTGATTGCCCATCTGCAGATCCTAGCACCTTGCTGATGAACTTGTTATTCAAAATGTTAGACATGGAGCTATTATTTAGAATTTATGCTTCTCTTTGTACACGGTTTGTAGTTTCTTTATTTACAGATGAAACAGTTTGATTTTTTTCTTGTTTTTCTGCTGAAGTCAATGTTTAGGAATTTCCCTCTGTCATCGTTCAGATATGACTCTTATCAAAAGCACAATTAGCATTTTTTCTTTCAATGACAAGGCTACATTTTTCATCCCTGCGCAGCCCAACTCTTTCCATGGTTGTTCACACCCAGATCTCTGGTGTTTTCTTAACCCCCGCACCATCCCACTGGTTTCAACCATCCTATCACAGATCGTAAACCTACCACAATAGCTTGGGCTAAATCATCCAAACTATAGGCCATTGTTTCTGGTATGACAGTGCCCAGGTTGGCAGAGTACCTCAATAACTGATAGATCCTCAGAGTTCAAACCTTTGAATCACCCCTCTTTCATTACTCCCCTGGACTACTGCCCCTCAGTGATCCAGTCTGCAGTAGGTGGATGGTGGCTCTGGAATATGAGACTTGTGAGGAGTTGTGCGGCCCATTGGGACATGTGGCTATTGGGTCCAGGGAAGAAATACAGTGAGGAGGTTTGGTTTCATTGCGCATGGGATTTTATATTGGGTGGATATTTAAAGATGTCCACAAAGGATAAAGCAACGAGGAAGATTAATATTTTGAATTAATAAATATATATATACCATTCCTTCCAGAAAAACAACATGAGAAGACTCGGTAATTTGGTGACACGCTGGCCTTTTCAATGCTTTGGGGTGGAGAATTCCAGAGATTCTCCATTCTGTGTGAAGACATTTCTACACAGCTAATTTTAAATGACCAGCCCCTTGTCTTGAAGCTATGTCCCCTCCTTCCATACTCTTCCAATCATAAAAACACCTCAACATCAACCCGTTTCTTTACCATGTCCTTATATGTAATAGCTTTTGATCCCAGAAATTGACAGCGCTGAGAAATAATCCCCAGGGTTTCCGTGCCGATAACTGGAGAATCCAAACATTTACGTCAACAGCTTGTGCAGGGACCAGCCTTGTCTCCTCCCCAGCTCGCTGTTGGTTTACAAGTGATGTGTGGTTCCTCACTGGCCCCAGTCTACCAACCTCAGACATCGGATGTTCAGGCAGTTCATCCGTAAACACCCGATGACTCATGTTGCAGTCTCAAATTATCTGTGAGACATGGGCAGTTATTCAATTAGACTGTTCAGCCCTTGTCTTTCTGGTCATTCACCACTACTTCATGGTCTCCCATGAATCAAACTTGAGGCTTCTCCCAATCCTTCCTAACTATTATCTCTTGTCAATACCAAATGATCAAAATTGGTAGATGGAGGAGAGGTCAAGGCGTGATTTTCTTCAGAGTGAGCCTTAAGTGCACAATTGGCACAATAGGTAGTGGAACTCTCCTTTCCAGCTACCATGGCACCATCTTGACCTTTGGTGCAGTCTGTGTGGAGTTGGCACATTCTCCCTGTGACTATCTGGATTGCCCCAGGTCCTCCAGTTTCCACCTACCTCCCAAAGATGGGAGGTTGGCAGATAAATTGGCTACTTTAAAATTAGCACTGGTGGAAAATCAGGTAATGGAGATGTGTAAGAGTCATAGAGTCACAGGCCTATACAGCACGGAAACAAGCCCTTCGGCCCACCTTGTCCATGCCGACTAAATTCGCATATATAGGGCTAGGCCCATTTGCCCATTGCCCCCTAAACCCTTCCTCCCCAGATATCTGTCCAAACATCATTGAAAATTTGTAGTTGCAACTACTTATATAGCTTCCTCTATCCACTCACTGCAGATGCGAACTACTCTCTGAGTGAAAACATTAACCCTGAGGTATCTCTCTAACCTCTCCCATCTCAGTTGGATGATCAGCCATGATCATATTGAATGGCGGTGCAGGCTCGAAGGGCCGAATGGCCTACTCCTGCACCTATTTTCTATGTTTCTATGTTTCACCCTCTCACCTGTGCTCTCTAGTTTTAGATCTAGAATAGATTTTTTGGCTGAACGGTCTCCTTCGTAGTCATTTTGAGATGTGAAACTAAATGGTAAATGGGGTTTAATCATCTGATTACTATTTATTGACAAATTTCATCAAAAAATATATATTTGTGGCAAATAGTGTTAAGAATTAAAAGCATGGAGGGGTGAGATTTGGTTTCAATTTAACGAAATAAGCAATGATTGGTACCGGAGCATTCAATGTTTTAGACAGACTTTGGAGATGCAGCATGGTATTATCTAAATGGTGGCCGATTGGGAAAGGGGGAGATGCAGCGAGACCTGGGTGTCATGGTACACCAGTCATTGAAGGTAGGCATGCAGGTGCAGCAGGCAGTAAAGAAAGCGAATGGTATGTTAGCTTTCATTGCAAAAGGATTTGAGTATAGGAGCAGGGAGGTTCTACTGCAGTTGTACTGGGTCTTGGTGAGACCACACCTGGATTATTGCGTACAGTTTTGGTCTCCAAAGCTCAGGTAGGACATTATTGCCATAGAGGGAGTGCAGAGAAGTTTCACCAGACTAATTCCTGGGATGTCAGGACTGTCTTATGAAAGAAAGACTGGATAGACTTGGTTTATACTCTCTAGAATTTAGAAGATTGAGAGGGGATCTTATAGAAACTTACAAAATTCTTAAGGGGTTGGACAGGCTAGATGCAGGAAGATTGTTCCCCGATGTTAGGGAAGTCCAGGACAAGGGGTCACAGCTTAAGGGTAAGGGGGAAATCCTAAAACCGAGATGAGAAGAACTTTTTTCACACAGAGAGTGGTGAATCTCTGGAACTCTCTGCC
Organism: Leucoraja erinaceus; assembly: GCF_028641065.1. Lineage (NCBI taxonomy): Eukaryota > Metazoa > Chordata > Chondrichthyes > Rajiformes > Rajidae > Leucoraja > Leucoraja erinaceus. The sequence goes on from NC_073379.1 coordinate 89,576,123, forward strand.
ACAGAGGGTAGTTGAGGCCAGTTCATTGGCTATATTTAAGAGGGAGTTAGATGTGGCCCTTGTGGCTAAGGGGATCAGGGGGTATGGAGAGAAGGCAGGTACGGGATACTGAGTTGGATGATCAGCCATGATCATATTGAATGGCGGTGCAGGCTTGAAGGGCCGAATGGCCTACTCCTGCACCTAATTTCTATGTTTCTATGTTTCCATGTAACAGGCCCTTTGGCTCATCCAGACTGCGCTGATCAGCGATTACCCCATATACTAGCACCATCCTACACACTAGGGACAATTTGCAATTTATATAAGCTAATTAACCTACAGACCTGTACGTCTTTGGCTTGTAGGAGGAAACTGGAGCACCCAGAGAAAACCCACGTGGTCACAGGAAGAATGTACAAACTCCATACAGACTTCATGCATAGTTAGGATCGAACCCAAGTTTCCGGCCCTGTATCGCAGCAACTCTACCACTGCGCCACTGTGCCGCCCTTTTGTTTAATTCACCGCCTGATACTTAGCATGCAGTTTCGTACATGATAAGTGACCACTCTGGAGCCTAACATGAACTGTTATCATCGTGTTTAGCTTTCGGTTTATCTGTGTTATTGTCACAGGTACCGAGCGAGGTACAGTGAAGAGCTTTGTTTTGCATGCTATCCAAACAAATCAGATAATACCATACATAAATACAATCAAGTCTAACTCAAGTACACTAGATGGAGCAAAGGGGAAGATGCAGAGTGCAGAATATAGTTCTCAGCATTGTAGCACATCATTTCCATAGACAAAGTCCAATGCCCTCAAAAGGGTAGGGGTGAATCGGACAGTACCTAGTGATAATTGCTCGTTTCTAAGTTTCCTCCCAGTCCAATTTCAGTAAAAACACTGAATCAAGCACTTGAAACAACTAAATTTTATTTTACCAAAAGCGCATTACAGATCAACCACTGCACCTAGCCCACCGTGAGTTTGATCCTCATGTCTGCCTGTTCAAGCCCTCTAGGTCTCGTTCAGACAGAGACACTCCAGAAGTTCACGCAGTCCCAAACGTTCTTCCAGAAGATCGACACCGAGCCTCGTGATGGCGGACTTTTATATGTCCCGGGACCTCGAGGGGCCGAACCACATGGGGGTGGTCTCTCAATAACCCATTTACAGATATCAATTAACCCCATACTTAACAGGCATTCCCTTAATCCAATGATACAACAGTTCAATACATTGTAGTCAAAATGGACTTCAAGAGAAAGCCAACTTAGAAACATTTGGGTTTTGGCCCGAAACATTGCCTACCTCCTTCGCTCCATAATGTTGGAGCGAAGGAGAACTCTGCAACATTATTTACAACTATTTACAAGGTATATATCTGATTTGCAGTCATCCAATCCATTCTATGCATTTTGCATCAATCATTCTTTGCTTGCAATTTGTATCTAAGCTTCAGACACTCTGGCATCTCTCCGCAGCTTGTCCCAGCTCTGCAGAGAGCAATTCCAATCTGACCAAATCTCCCAGCAACGCTGAAATTTAATCCCATTTTGAAGTCCTAGCTGCTTCAATTTAGCCAGGATTAACACTAGATTATGGAAGGACGGTCCAGAAGCCTGATAACAGAGGAGAAGAAGCTGTTCCTGAGTGTAGATTGATGGTTCATGTGAGCCAATCACACACAAGGCAGCACCACTAATTCCACCCCTCCATAACACTTATACTAACACCCCGTTTCGTACTGAAGTGCCAGGAACGGGATGTTAGTATAAGTGTTATGGAGGGGTGGAGTTAGTGGTGCTGGCTTGTGTGTGATTGGCTCACATGCACCATCAATCTACACTGAGGAATAAACAAAAAGAAAATATTTGATGGATATATTCTTTAGATTTTCATGTAGGGTTTTTGTTGTATTTTCAAATTGATTTTTAGATTTTCAGAGGCTAAAGGCTAAAATCAGAGGATTTGCTACAATTAGAAGAAAATCTCTGATGGCCACTTGACAACATGTTCACTACCGCATCCAGAGTACAAAGGATTTAGCAGATTTTTAGAATAAAAGTTTAACTGCCAAATGCATTAAGTGGACAAATCCAGAAAGTAGGATTGTTATGCGAACTATCTGTAATAATGATTAAACTGATTTCACTGGAGCATATTGATTGGCCATTGGGAACAAAGCCAGTCTGGCAACGAAAAATGAGCATTTCAGGAGCTTTGCCAGCCATATGGTACAGAAGATATGGGCTTCATGATTTACTGAATTTGTATAAGCTAGCACAGTTTTTAGTTACATTAAGCAGTCTCATGTTGGAAGGTTCACATATTTCCCTGAATCTAATTAATACTACTTTACGTAAGCACAATCGGTAAGAAAGCTGACAATGTTATAAAAGTACAACTGTTCACACTTTTGTTGCTTCTGGTATAAAGGGAAACAGATGTAAATTGCAAATGATTGCCTAAAGGACTCATTTCTATAAAAAATATATAAAGAACAGGCATTTAGGTTTGCAGCGATAGGTATGACATCTATAATTCAGGAAATCTTCAAATGCCCTTGTAAGTTTTCACAGGACATGTGGAGAAATAAAAATGAATGAACTCCTTATAAATGGACAAAAGCATTTTATTAGCTGGTGTGTTTTGCAAGCCTACAAATGGTGGGAAGGAAATGGAGCAGGAAATTGTGGTCATATGAAAGACATGAGTAGGAATAACAAAACTATTGTTCATGGAGATTTTAATGACGGAATTATTCATCGGAACAAAGAAGGAATAAACGGAGGAAAGTAAATGAAATTACTGAACGTGTACAATATTCCCTCTTCAAGCAGAGAGTAGATAAGCCTACAAGACTAGAAGCCGTTCTGGATCTAGAATGAATGATAGAATATATTATGTAGATACATGAAACTGCAGATGCTGGCATCTTTAGCAAACCACAAAGTGCTGGAGGGATTCAGCAGGTCAGGTAGCATCCGTGGAGGGTATGGACAGATGCATTTCATCACGTCCCTACTAAAGAAGGACTCCAATCCAAAACATTGTTTGTCCATTCCCTCCATAGATGCCATTGAGTTTCTCCAGCACTTTGTATTTTGCTTGCAATAGATTATGTAAATGAGAAAATATGGATGATCAGTTTCAGAGGTTCCTTCAATAGGTTTCAGTTTAGAAAATTTAAATTGGAATTATTATTTTTATTGCCAAAGCTCATGGCTGTAGAGTTTGCTGAACATTAAACACAATGCTTATCATTGAAGCAACAAAGTGTCTCTATACAGTTAAATGTTGTGGTAATTGGTGTGTGCATAGAAATAATTCACTATTTATGCAACGTATTCAACCTATGCTGTTCAAGGAAGCTGTCAACATGTGCCAGATGATGTCCTGATTTTTGCCAATCCATTAAAGGCCAATATTCTCAAACTGCTCAAATTGTTATCATTCCTTCCAATTTATTATTGTATAATTCAATCTCTCACGAATTTTTGAATATCCTACCAAGTGAACACAAACTGCCTCCGTAATGGAGGATTGTTGATGGTTTCTTCGAGGACATTCATCACCCAGATTCATGATAAAAACGTGCTGCTGGATCCACAAAACAAAAACCTGGGATTTGGGACCCATTTATTCCCAAAGTCTTTGACATGCCATTATTTATTTTACCACAAGAGTACATCTCCGGCATTCTCAGAAATGGTTTGCCCTATTTATGGTTTGCTATCTTCCTCCATTTTGCTTTCTCAAGTTTAGTGCATTCTCCCATTGTGTTAAACTTAACGATACTCTCTGTTCTTCTCTTTACCAATCAAAAAACGAGAAATACAACTACCGTTTATTAAATCCACAGAACTGGATTGCATTAAAGTGAGGGTTTTTGTTCACAATGCTGTGCTTGGCTGGGAAAATCAGAATCAGTCACATAACATACAGTGTGTTATGCCTTTGAGGAGTAACCAAGTGAGTTTAATGCCTAGTAACCTTTTGGCTTCCCTCAGGGAGTCTGCTGGCAACTGATGAGGGAGTTCCTTCTACTCCCCCTTTTCCTTCTCTTCCCTTGTGAAGTGCACAGCCATCTTTAATAACAGACAGACATTGATGTGAGTGCCATACCTTTTGCACAAATGTGAGCCAAAACTTATGTATTAGATCAAAAAAAGAAAAACACTTCTATAAATTAGAAGCAGCTAATCCTCAAGTAAGATGGTTAGAACAAGAAATTGCTGAGGAAAACGCAGCTTGATATTACACCAGCCCAAAGATTAATGGTCGAGGACACAGAGAGTTGTGTAAGTAATGGGAGAAGTTTTCTCAGCTTTCTGAAAGACAGAGAATTATTGAAGACTCCGTTGGGCCACTGAATATTCAAGGACTGATTACAAAGGACTTTACAAGGTTTAACAGAAATAGTAAATGACTAGTTTGCATCAGTCTTTGATCTTGCGAATGACGTTTAATGATTTAAAATGTATGAATTTTCATAATAAAACTAATAGTATTAAATTATATGAACATATTATTATAGGACAAATTCTGAACGTGTAAGTGGAAGGAGCAGCTGGTTTGATGATATCCATCTTAAGGTTTCGATGGAGAGGTTCCACATTCCAGAAAATGGTATATTCTTAATCATAATTTTGAGTGAGACGTCACTAAAGGCCTTGCATTTTCTCAAGGCCATTCTTTAAAGTATTCCCCTTCTCCTTGCTGCACCACAATCCATCAAGTGTAATGGTTTCAAAGTTCTTTAAAAGAACGGAGTTGTTCAAGTACAAGTTCAAGTGAGTTTATTGTCGTGTCCCTGATAGGACAATGAAATTCTTGCTTTGCTTCAGCACAACAGAACATAGTAGGCATTTACTACAAGACAGATCAGTGTGTCCATATACCATTATATAAATATATACACACATGAATAAATAAACTGATCAAGTGCAAATAACAGATAATGGGCTATTAATGTTCAGAGTTTTGTCCGAGACAAGTTTAATAGCCTGATGGCTGTGGGGAAGTGGCTATTCCTGAACCTGGTCGTTGCAGTCTTCAGGCTCCTGTACCTTCTACCTGAAGGTTGAAACTGAATTGTGAGCATCCTAAGCATAGGCTTGTCTGAAGAAAGGTTCAGATAGTAAACATTCTCTGTTCATTTCCCTCCACGGATGTTACCTGACCCGTTGAGTTCCTCCAGCACTTTGTTTATTTGTTCCAGATTCCAGCATCTGCAGTGTTTTGTGTTTGCTATCCACAAAGATACATTAAAATCCACCAACAGATGCATTACAGAAAAATCTAAGAGTTCATTATATGTTACTAGGTCCCATCCTGCACCCAACCTGATGAAGATTGAAATTCTGCGCCTGCCAAACTCCTGTCTGTTCATCAGCCAGTGAATCAAGAATTTTGCCCAATGATGGGATTGCCATCACTTTGCCAGCAGTCCCAAATACCCTCAATCTAACGGGCTGGCTGAACGGGCAGTCCAAAATGCCAAACAGCTGATGGAAAGATCTCATCTGGCCAAGTCCGATGTTTACCTGGACTTACTTAACTTGAGAAACATTGCCCGCGACCCAATGCTAGGGTCTCCTGCCCAACGCCTCATGTCAAGGCAAACCCGTATTACGCTGCCCATACCCCAGGAACTACTACAACCACTGGTTCTCAAGCCATCAGTAATTCAAGCACAACTTCAGCATAAGCGCGAGATTCAAAAACACTCGTACGACAGAACAAGCAGACCATTCGAGCCGCTATCAAGCGGTCAAGTTGTGAGGCTTCAAACCGACAAGGGTCACGGAGGCCTTGGTACAATCTGCAGCCTGGCACCAGAACCATGCTCATACATGGTCAACTGTAATGGAAGGACTTACCGGCAAAACCGTCAACACCTTCTACCAGTGAAGGAACCGAACCTACAATCCCGTATCCCGATGTTCCTCGACTGTGTCACCGTATGACTAATACTCTCCCTCCCCTGACTTCATTGTCTGTGCCCAGCATGTATCCTGCCTTCCCTCCACTGCCATTGGTGACCAACCCTCCAGTCTCCCCTCATCCATCTTATGGGTCTCCACCAGCCCCCGGTCTCATGATTCTCACCGGTGAAGGATGAAGATGCGAGCCTGTACCAATCGCGCACGGGTGGCATTTGCAAACCACCCCTTAGATACGGGGACGATGCTAAACCTGCTCCAGTGATGGTTATAATCAGACACCAGTTTAACCAGTTAATTATACTCACATATATATATGCACAGTTACATTATTTTCTCAAGGAAAGATGTAGATCTGCTCTACCAAATATTAACACACATATGTTATACACCATCCCGGTTCCATAATCCAGTCCGGGTCTTACCTTACAGTCACCATATGTTACTAATGTTTTTAGCCACCAGTCGTTAGTTGGGATGTAGTCACAGTGGTGACTACTTTTAGTGTAATTTTACCATCTGTATAATTAAAAGTCTCATCTTGATCACTTCCTGTCTGCGCTGTATATTGATTTTAGAAAAAACGCTACCCTGTATCGCTGTGATTTTTTGCCATCTTATTCACAGTCCTCCTCCGCTGAGCCAGCCTCGATACATTTTCCCATAGATGAAAAATAAAAAAGTTATGAGTGTTTAAAAAACCTTGAGATCAACTTCTGGGTCCTCTTGCCTGTCAATCACCGCGATGAAGGTAACTCCCCTTCCGGAGGGGTGGGGGGCAGGACTATAAAACCCCGGATGCCTGGACGTAAGTCAGTCACTGCAAGATCGTGAAGGAGAGGTCACGACTGTCATTCTGAATAAACTGAACTGTGAGTCTGCAATGTACTTGCAATAAATGATTTGTTAGCCCATAATGACAATGCCATGAATTGTTTGGCCTGCTGCCCTGCCTGTGCTTGAAAGTGCAATGCTTACAAATACAAATTACAAATACAAATTGCCTTTATTGTCATTCAAACAGACAGAGGTTTGAATAAAATTTCGTTCCCTGCAGTTATAACAGTAAAATAAACATGACACACTATTAGCACAGTTTCACACAAACATCCATCACAGTGAATCTCCAAACACCTGCTCACTGTGATGGAAGGCAAAAGTCTTATCTCTTCCCTGTTCTTTGTTCTTTTCCCGCATCGAGGCGATTGAGACTCCTGATGTTAAAGCCCCCGGCGGGCGTTGGTAGGTCCTGCGGCCAATTAAGCCGCACCGGGCGATGTAAGGCCCTGCGTCGGGCCAATTCAACCCCCACGATTCAGGGCGGGTGAAGTTGCCATTGTGGGAGCTCTCGGAAATCGGTCTCCCACCAGGGACCTGCGAGCTTCTGATTTTACCATCCACAGGGCCTGCGGCCGAGGCCTCCGAAGCACCACAATTGGGTCGCCGCCGACGCGCCACCACAGCCTCCGAGTCAGCCAGCTCCATAATGGTACGTGAGTAGTGGGTGAGTCCGCAGGCTCTGCGACTGGAGTCCTCAGGTCGATTCCATTTGGGGGTCAACAGCTCCACGATGTTAGGCCCCAGCAAAATGGGGACACGACAAGGAAAAGGTCGTGTCTCCATTCAAGGAAGAGATTAAAAAGTTTAAACGTTCCCCCCCCCCCACCATCAAACCCCCACCTTACAGCCCCACCCTACAACCCCCCCAACATATACACAGCTAAAAATAAACCGAAAACATACTCTAACAAGACAAAAAAAAGAGACAGACTGCAGGTGAGCCGCAGCCACAAGGCGCCTCTTGCACCGCCTTAATTGGAAATGAAACTGCAATGCTTTATTAGGCCCGATTGTATTTGGAAGGAATAAATGCTTTATTAGGTCCGACTGTGTTTGGAAGGAATAAATGCTTTATTTGGTCCGACTGTCCTGCGCATTTCATGACTTCCGCTTAGTGGACAGATCGCGGTGATTGCGTAATTTCCGGTGAGTGCAGAGGTCGCGTTGATTGCGTAATTTCCGGTAAGTGTAGAGGTTACGCTGATTGCAGAAGTGCCGCTGACTGCGGAAGCCCCACAGTGGAGAGGCCGCGCTAAGCCGTGAGTAGATTCAAGAAAATTTACTGTCATATATATCGTGTGTGAGTCAGTGTGTGTGTGTGTGTGTGTGTGTGTGTGTGTGAGTGTGTGTGTGTGTGTGTGTGTGTGTGTGTGTGTGTGTGTGTGTGTGTGTGTGTGTGTGTGTGTGTGTGATGTGAGTGTGAGTTTGTGTGTGTGTGAGTGTGTGTGTGTGAGTGCATTTGTGTGTGTGTGTGTGTGTGAGTGTATATGTGTGTGTGTGTGTATGTGTGAGTATGTGTGTGTATGTGTGTGTGTGTGTATGTGTGTGTGAGTATGTATGTGTGTGTGTGTGTGTGTGTGTGTGTGTGTGAGTGTGTGTGTGTGTGTGTGTATGTGTGTGCGAGTGTATGTGTGTGTGTGTGTGAGTAGGTGTGTGTGTGTGAGTGTGTGAGTGTGTGTGTGTGTGAGTGTGTGTGTGTGTGTGTGTGTGTGTGTGAGTGTGTATGTGTGTGTGTGTGTGTGTATGTGTGTGTGTGTGTGTGTGTGTGTGTGAGTGTATGTGTGTGTGTGTCTGTGTGTGTGTGAGTGTATGTGTGTGTGTGAGTGTGTGTGTGTTTGTGTGAGTGTTTGTGTGCATGCATGTGTGTGTGAGTGTATGAGTGTGTGTGAGTGAGTTTGTGAGTGAGTGAGTGTGTCTGTGTATGTGTGAGTGTGTGTGTGCGTGAGTGTGAGTTAGTGTATGTGTGTGAGTGTATGTGTGTGTGTATGTGTGTGTATGTATGGGTGTGTGCAGGTGGAGTGTATGTGTGTATGTGTGAGTGTATGTGTATGCGTGTGTGAGTGTGTGTGTGTGTGTGTGTGTGAGTCTGAGTATGTGTGTATATTGGAATTGATGGAGAGGTGGAATATTGTGTTGGGGAACCAGCCCTCTCGTGTGAAGCTGGGACCCAACGGGTCCCACAGTCTAATATGCTAATAAACGTGTTGGACCTTTACTTGGTGTGTTCTTTATTAGCTGTACAACTTGGACCAAAATGTTAAAATGAAGTAACAAGGAACACTTTGTCCTGCCTGTCCTCTCTTCCAGCATTCTTCTTCTCCACCTCCCCCCCCCCCCCCCCCCCCCCCCCCCAATTAGTTTGAGGTCAAATCACGACTTGAAACATCACCTGTTCATGTTCTCCAGAGATACTGCCTACCCTACTAAGTTACTCCAGCATGACCTAGATGCTATCTTTCCATTCCATTGCTTAACTGCTGAGCATTTTCAGCATTTTCAGTTTTTATCATTGATTAGCTTCCCACCTATGCCAATCCTCAAGTTTACATCAGTGCAACTTTCCTGTCAATGTGTTTTGGTTTCAGTTCACATCAGGTACTAGACGTTTGAACAGTGTTGCAAGGCAGGCTTAATAGTGAAGTCCATAATATCGCCATAGCTGTGTTCTCTACCTGGCTGTCAGAGTAGATAACGAGTTGGAAAGAACACCTTAGGGTGTAGGATGTTGCCAGAGTTTCCTTGGACTACTCCAACAATCAGAGGGTGGTGATGTTGGCAATTGGGAGGGTGTGGAGAGGGGCCGTGAATGGGAGGACAGAAACAGATTGGTTATCATGGGCATGTGTGTAAAGTTGGGTGTGGAGTGGGCAGGGGTCACCAATTGGGGAGGAGAGATATGTCATTAGAAATTTAGAGTGAAGCTGCAAGTGGAAGTGGGTGAGGTAGATGAGGAAAGGTATCTGCAGTACATATGGAGAAATGTTGTATTTCCCTGAAAGACAGGAAGGGACCATGTAAATAGTCTCTGGGACCATATATTACACGAATGCTACGGTGGCACGGTGGCGGAAACCCGACTATGGAGCTTCGGGAGGCCTTTTGTATTGTACCTCCGGTGGCGCTGGTGCCAGCAGCCTCCACCTACAGCCCGGTATCTTTTTGTTTTTTTTGTTTATTTAGTTATGTAAAAGTGTGTTTTTTTGTGTTTTTTTGGTGTTTTTATGTGGGGGAAGAGGGCACGGTGCGGGGGATACCGTCCTTCAGCCGCTTCCTGGTGAGGACGCGACTATTATTCGAGTCGCGTCCTCCCCCCCCCCCCCCCCCACAGCGGCCTACCTACCTGGATTGGCGCGGCCTTTCCTGCCGGGATCGACCTGAGCTCCAGCAGCGGCGGGACAGCGCTGGAACATCGCGGGGCTGGCGATGCCTTACCGGGGGTCGCCGTTTGGAGCCCGGAGTGCTGGACCTGCTGCACCAACATCATGGAGCTGCGGTTTGCGGAGCTCCCAACGCGGGCGGCGCTGACTAACAACGCGGGGTCCTGTGACTCTGCCCGGCTCGGCCTGTGGACTCAGGAGCTGCAGACTCCGACAGCGGGAGGCGGCTGATCAGGAGGTCCGGGCCGCTGAGGAGGAGGCTGCTCACCGTCGGGGTTCGGCGTCGGCGTTCCACCAGCCCGGCGTGAGGGCCTGAACATCGGGCCACCCGGGGCGGCGACTGCGGGTGCTTGGAAGGCCCCGTCCACGGATGAACACGGAGGGGAGGCTGGCTGGACTATGGTGCCGTCCTCACCTGGGTGCCATTTATGTTATGTTGTGTCGTGGACTTCTGTATTTGTGCTTTTTTTAAAAATTTTAATTCAATTTCAATTTTATTTTAATATGTTTTATTATTTATTTATTATTTATTTTTATAATTCCTTTGTGATTTTTTTTAATGATACTGCCTGTAAGGAAAATTCATTTCGTTGTCTCAAATTGAGACAATGACAATAAATTGAATACAATACAATTACCGTCATGGAGCTGGCTGACTCGCAGGCTGTGGTGGCGCGGCAGCGGCGACCCGATTGCGGAGTTTCGGAGGCCTCGGCCGCAGGCCCTGTGGAAGGTAAAATCGGGAGCTCGCAAGTCCCTGGTGGGAGACCAATTTTCGGGAGCTCCCGCAGCGGCAATTTCGCTCGCCCTGAATCGCGGGGTTTGAATCGGCCCGTCGCAGGGCCTTACATCACCCGGTGCGGCTTAATTGGCCGCGGGACTTACCAATGCCCGCCGGGGGGCTTTAACATCAGGAGCCTCGACACGGGAGAAGAACAAAGAACAGGGAAGAGATAAGAATTTTGCCTTCCATCACAGTGAGGAGGTGTTTGGAGATTCACTGGGATGGATGTTTGTGTGAAACTGTGCCAATTGTGTGTTATGTTTATTTTACTGTTATGACTGCAGGGAACAAAATTTCGTTCAAACCTCTGTTTGAATGACAATAAAGGCAATTTGTATTGTATTGTATTGTATATTATCAGAGGTGGTGAAAGAAGCCTATCTTCTCCAGTTGAAATGAACGTTCAGTTTGCCATTACATTCTTGCCCATTTCCTAACAAGTAGGACAATGATAGTATTTTAACATGACCCATAAAGTCATGAATCTATCATTTGCATTCTCAAAACCAAGGCCTACACAATTACTTCATCAAAACTCAATTACCTTCCCAAAACTCCTATGGCATTATTTAAATGAAAGGCCACAAGGACTGTGGTTTAAACCTCCAAGGCATTGTACAAACACTATTTGAAAAGGAACCTACTTCTGGTAGGAAACTGTTGGAGTTAAAAGCCATAGTCTATTTTCTTTCTTCAAGATCCTCAGATTGTATATTGTTTAAAAATATCACCTATATTATCCATACTTTAGAGAATTGCCAATGCTACATATAAACCTGCATGAAAGTTTCATTTCATAGCTTCCAAACTCCATTCTCCTTGCCCTTGCTCCACATTATGGGATGCTGATAAGCTTATGATCATGATTCTTAAGCGAACCAGAAAGTGAATAGTAAAAATAGACACCAAATGCTGAAGAAGGGTCCTGACCTGAAACGTCACCTGTCAATTTTCGCCAGAGATGCTGCATAATCCCTTGTGATACTCCAGCATTTTGTGTCCATCTTTGATATAAACCACCATCTGCATATGAATGAATCTTTTTTATTACAGAGTGTGAACAGGTTCACCATTCTTGACACACTGATCAAGCGATCCTTTTCAGTAATTTTATAAAGAGAACCAAAAATCTCCAAAGGAAATGTTTTAAGTGCACTATCTTCAAGAAAGTATTTTTCCCTTCTTGCTCACAATAACATCTTGAAAAGTGAGGCTTAATTCCTGAAGGGTCCAGAGTAATACTGAACAGCAAGCAATAACTATCTCAGAAGACTTGGCCTCAACTCTCCACATCTGCTCATACAAGGTTCCAGGTTCCAAAGTTTCACACTGTGCAGATTACATAATTGACTCTGTAATGATTAATTTAAACATCCAAACATGGAGATATTCAATTTCCCAAGTGAGAAAATTAAATTTACAACTAAACATTGCAATGAGCTTTAAAAGCTTAATGTTCATCTGGAAAGGTGTCCCTGAGCCAAATCCTGTTCAGCTGCCTTGAACCACAGTTTATAAACTCATTGTACAGTGAGTGCTTGGATTTCATTCCAACCTGTGGCCTGAGTTGGTTCAGCAGCAGCAGCAGCAGCAGCAGCAGCAGCAGTGAACCAGCTACGTGAATAATTGCAGTAAAATCCATGCAGAAATCTAAAATCTGTAGAATGGTTCAGCTACTCCATTGCTGAATTAACTCCAGATGAATGAGTGAACTAATTGTTACCATGTCACTTTAATTTCCCCTGTGGAAAACTAGTCTATCTTACTTTATAAGCGTAGTAACTCGCCATGAACAGGTTTTAACATGTACCAAAAGATCTGAGAGAGAAAAAATGAATTACCAATCCATTTTTTGGGTGGGGGGGGTTTGATAATGAGGAGCATGATAAAATAATCCGGCCAGTTCAATTTAAGTTTTCAGCTTTGATTGATTTGGATGCTTGTTCAGAATCTGAGTCCCCTCCATAAACTTCAGAGGGTGACACTTCAAATATAGTAATAAGGAAGTGCTACACTGTTGGAGATTCTGCCTTTCTGATGCAATTTGAGAAGATCACAACCAACACTGAGTGGGAAAGCATTACCAACCTGATGGGAATAGAGTCAGAGATTCATAATGCATGGAAAGGGGCCCAAACATGAATCACACAAAGTTTGTCTGCAATAAAAACAGAAAGGTTAATGGCCTGCTCTGATGGCAGCTGAACGGAGGTGGGTAAGGTCAGGCAGGACGGAACTAAGTAATAAGGATGGCCAATATCTGAAGGATATTGTGTCTCAGGGTTCGATGCCAATTCCTCTAGTAAGGAATCTGATCTGAACCACCTGATACACGGTCCCGATCCAAAACATGAGCCATCCCTTCACCTCCACAGATGCTGTTTGACCCACAGACTTCCTAGACCAAAGAAGATAGACATAAAATGCTGGAGTAACTCCGCGGGTCAGGCAACATCTGAACGGGCGAAAATTGCCCAACGCATCACCGGTTCCTCGCTCCCCTCCATTGAGTCTGTCCAAAGCAAGCGATGTCTGCGAAGGGCGCGCAGCATCGTCAAGGACTGCTCTCACCCCAGCCACAGTCTGTTTACCCTCCTACCATCCGGGAGGCGCTACTGGTCTCTCCGTTGCCGGAACAGCTGGTCCAGGAACAGCTTCTTCCCTGCGACTGTTACATTACTTAACTCCGCACCTCGGTGATTACCAGTCACCTCCCTCCCCCCCCCCCCCCGGAAAGAAATTGCATAACAACGACTATATGTACGTATATATATTTATTGCTCATATTCTATGTTCGCTCTTCTGGGTGAGATGCTAACTACATTTCGTTGTCTCTGTACTGTTCACTGCACAATGACAATAACGTTTGAATCTGAATCTGATCTGATCTCTGGAGAAAAGGAATAGTTGGTGTTACGAATCGAGATCCTTCTTCAGACCTGAAACGTCACCTATCTTCAGTGTAATCTGCAGTTCCTCCCTACACATTTTGTGAGTTCCTACAACAGATTGTTTTCTGCTCCAGATTCCACCATCTATATAATTTGATCGCTCTCAGGTTAAGACCAATTATGACAGTGAGTAGGATGTTGTCGCTTTTTTTGTTAACATATCCTCTCCTGTAAAATATGCCCTGTGCACTGGAGTGTGCTCTGTCTGAATTTCACTGAGTGCAGTGTTGTTCATGGGCTTTCTAACTTCCTTTGGATTAATTGGCTTTGTTACACCAAGTTTAAATCTCCTAAAGAAAAGATCTAAGGAACACGCACAGTGAGGATTTCTGCAAATTGCAGATGAAAGCAATATTACTAATCCATCAGTCCAAAGGATGATTAGATTTTCAAACCAAAGCAATTTGGACATGTGTTGTATTTCTCATCTTGATTTGAAAATGTATATCCATCAAGATAATTACTTTCCACATAATCATTCTGATTGATATTGTGCCTCAGGGTTCAGTGCTGGGCCAATTACTGTTTGTCAACTCCATCAATGATTTGGATGTGAATGTACATGGCAAGATTAGCAAGTTTGCAGATGATACACAAGTGGGTGATTTTGCAGATAGTGAATATAGTTGTCAAAAATTGCAGTAGGATCTTGATTAGTTGGCCAGGTGGGCTGTGGAATGGTTGATGGAATTTAATACAGGGAAATGTGAGGTGTTGCATTTTGGAAAGTGTAACATGGACAGGACCTTCACCGTGAATGGCAGAGCTCTGGGGAGTATGGTGGAGCAGAGGGATCTAGGAGTACTGATGCATAGTTTACTGAAGATGGAATCACAGGTAGATAGGGTCGTTAGAGTTTTGTGTATAGAAGTTGGGAGATCATGTTGCAGTTATATAAGAAGTTGGTGAGGCCGTATTTATAGTATTGTGTTCAGTTCTGAGCACCAGATTATAGCAAAGAAGTTGTCAATTTGGAAAGGGTACAGAGAAGATTTACATGGATGTTGCCAGGACTCTAGGAAATGAGGAACAAGGAGAGGTTGAACAGGCTGGACTCTATTCCTTTGAGCACAGAAAGATGAGGGGTGATCTTATAGAGTTGTATAAAGTCATGAGAGGAAAAGATTGGGTCGATGCACAGAGTCTCTTGCCCAGAGTAGGTGAATCAAGAACCAGAGGACATAGGTTTAAGGTGAAGCGGAAAAGATTTAATAGGAATCTGAGGGATAAACTTTTCACACAAAGGGCGGTGGGTGTCTGGAACAAGCTGCCAGAGGAGGTAATTGAGACGTTTATGAAAAAAAAGACAGCTACATGGATAGGACAGGTTTAGAGGGATATGGGCCAAATGCAGGCAGGTGGGACCTGTGGGACATGTTGGACGGTGTGGGCAAGTTAGGACAAAGGACCTATTTCCACACTGTATGACTTTGACTATGTGATTCTAATAGTAAAATTAATGCAGAATAACACCCTGCGTTGCTTCAAGGGGTGGTCCAGAGCCTCTGAAAAATCTTTGACAAAAATCAAAAATACCTCCACAATTGTCAATTTAAAATGCGTATTTGACTGATTTCATTTTAATTTGGATTTATTTCCCAGCAGCAACCAAGCAGATAGAGAGGTTTACTGACAGTTTGGTGGATAATTAGGCCTTATCCACTGGAGCATTGTGGCTCAGGGTGGATGAGGGCTCAGACATTTGTTTGGGATCATGCATTTGCGGGGAGTGGGTGGAGATCAGAGGGCTGTCTACTCACATTAGACAGTTCCTAGCAGCTTCTTGTAATGTAAAAAATATATCTTTGGAGAATAAAAATCAAAATCAATAAACTATACTTGCTGTGAATCTGAAAGGAAAACATTAACACTGTCCTTTTCATGAATGTGGCCTGACCACGGGGAAGGTAGACTTTAGATTTTAGAGATACAGAAGTATGGAAACAGGCCCTTCAGCCCACCAAGTCTGTACTAACCAGCATCACCCATACACTAAAGGTATCCTACGCACTGGGCACAATTTACTATTTTACAAAAGCCAATTAACCTACAAACCTGTACGTCTTTGGAGTGTGGGGAGAAATTAAACCCCTTAAATAAAACCCATGCGGTCACAGGGAGAATGTACAAACTTCATACAGACAGCACCCATAGTCAGGATCGAACCCGGGTCTGTAAGGGAGCAACTCAAGTGCTGCACCACTGTGCTGCCCTATTGGGAGATTAGGCCCAACCTCATTAAACTGTTGTCATCTCCAAGACAGAATAATTTCCAAGGCTTCATTCTAAGCCCATTTGGAGGATTGGAGTTGAGGGGTGGGGGTGTCACTTGGTGGGAGTTCACCTACTTCTCTGAGTAACCAAAATTAGCACCATCATAAATTAACATGCTCTTCCTCAACTGTTGCTGATTTGGCACTGATTGACCCAACTCCCATTTCATCTCTGGATGAGCCCAAATGGAGGTGTCAGAAATAGACAAATTCCAAAAAATAAACCACCACTTTTCCTTTCATTCAGAAATTCAGGCGGGTCAAGAGAATTTGCCAGGAGTTCATAAAGAAGGTTTAGGTCTCTTTGGCATCCTACCCACACTGTCCAACTGATTTGCCTGAGTTGGTCATAAATAATTCCTTTAGTTCCCCAGTGGCAACTTCTCACAATGTCCTTTCACTGCTGTAGTGGGCAGGTGACTGTGGGCTTATGCAAATAAGAACAATCGATAGAATCAACTGGTTCATTTCGGTTCAGCAGTTAGTTTATTGTCACGTGTACTAAGGTACGGAGAAAAGCTTTTGTTGCATGCTAACTGGTCAGCAGAAAGACAAAACACGATTACAATCAAGCCATTTACAGTGTATGGATACATGATAAGGGAATAATGTTTAGTGCAAGGTAAAGCCAGCAAAGTCCGATCACTTTGCTTCCTGAAGTTAATTACTATTTCCTTTGTCTTGCTGAAACATTGAGAGAAAGGTTGGTTTCTCGACACCAGGACATGAGGTTCCCAATCTCCTTCCTGAACTCCGTCTCATCATTATTTGATATCTGACATACAATGGTGGTGTCGTCTGTGAATTTGAAATTTGAATTAGATTTGTATAATGCTGCACAGTCGTGGGTGTACAAGGAGTAAAGAAGGGGGCTGAGAACGCACCAGTGTTGATGATTATTGTGGAGGATGATTTGTCCCCTATCCTCGCTGATTGGAGTTTGTTGGTCAGTAAGTCGAGGATCTAGTTGCAGAGATGAGTTGGCTATGAGTTGGCATTAAAGGCAGAGCTGCAGTCTATGAATAGGAGTCTGACGCAGGTGTCTCTCTTCTCCAGGTGTTCTAGGGATGAGTGTAGGATTAGGGCGATGGCATCGTCCGTGGAGGTAGGCGGACTGCAGTGAGTCAAGGCCACTGGGTAGATTGAATTTAATACTTTCCATAACTAGCCTCTCAAAACATTTCATGATGGTGGATGTCAAGACTACTAGACGATAGTCGTTTAGACAAGAGGTCTTGCTTTTCTTCGGCACTGGGATGATGCTGGTCTTGTTGAAGCAGGTGGGTACTTCAGAACAGAGTAGGGAGAGATTAAAGATGTCTGCGAATACTCCCACTAGCTGGTCTGCGCAGCTACTAAGGACACAGCCAGGAGTTCCATCTGGTCATTGCTTTACGTGGGTTTACCCTCAGGAAGGCCGATCTAACCTCTGCTACAGTCACCCTGGGGAGAGGTGCACTGGAGTCTGAAGTGCCAGGTGTCACTTCACTGTTGGTCTTCTGCACGAAGCTAGTATAGAAACTATTCAATTCATCAGGTTGGGTCACCCTATCAGCAATGATGTTGCCTGGCCGTGCTTAGCCAACTGAGATAACTAAGCCAGTTATCTTATTCGGACTTTGCCACATTCTCCGTGTGTCTGAGTGATTACACTGGGACTCAGGTTTATCCCAGTATTGTCTCTTGGCATCCTTGATGGCTTTGCAGAGATCACAGCAGGCCTTCTTGTCCCGCTCAAGATCATTTGAATTGTATGCAGCAGACCTGGCCTT